>NW_026871200.1:0-14051 GCF_028564815.1 Eubalaena glacialis
TTTGTTGCCGAGAATTGCCACTGTTCGCAGAGCTTCCGAATCCGAAACTTCAAAACTGCCCTAGTGCGTTTAGTTGCCGGCGAGCGAAAAGAGACCGAAGGAGCACTCTGGCACTTCCCCGGTTTCATCTCCAAGCAGGGAGTTGTGCAGTGTGTGAGGAGTCTACGGGGCTTCAGGCTCCAGGAAGGTTACGTGTCCTCGCGCCGTCTCTAAGCGTAGGAGAGTTCAGGGGAAGCTCTACCTCTTCGAGACAGCATGTCATGGCTAGTCTCTGCGTGGCCTAGAGAAAGGGCGGGTAAGTAAAAGGGTACCCGGAACGGACACCAGGAAAAGAGTGTTTTCCTTGCAGCCCACGCTCTGCACTGCGTGCCCCTGGCATGGCACCGAAGGCCTGCGAGAGCTGTGTTCCGGAGGTCGCTTGAATGCTTGGGCCAGCTAGCTAGCTGGAGCAAAAGGAGAAGGTTCCCTTTCACTCTGCTTTCAAAGCGGTGACCCGGAGGCACTCGAGAGCCTAGTGCTGCGCAGTCGCCCAGAATGGGGGATCCTGTGCGCAGCGTTCCTCTATGGGGCACGGGGAGGAGGAAAAGCACACTGGAGCTCCTGCCCCCACCTGCCCCAGAGTCAGTGCACAGCCCCTGCACTCCTCAATGCGTGGACGGGCTAGCTGAAGGATACTTGGAACCCTGTGGAGGGCTCTAGCTTTCCCTTTGGCCATGAGGGCTCTGGGATGCCTCCTGCAGGGCACAGGACACGTTCCCTTTCTCTAGGAACCCTCTCTCGTCGCTCCACACAGGCCTTCCAGAAGTGAAGCCCACACAGGCAGCCACACTCTCCCGCAGGAAACTTGGACGCTGCACGTAGCCTGCTCTCCAGCGGGGGAAAGAGGGCTTTCTTTGCTCACTAGGTCACCGGTATCAGAGTGGCGCCCTGCAGAGTCCAGGTAGTTTCTGACAGAGGCCAAGAGTCTCAAGCGGCACCCTGCCCGTCCCTGTTAAGACGCCGTACCAGGGCAATTCTGCATGGGACGGGGAGACTAGCGTGACGTACTTAGTGCCTTGGGCTAGGCCTCGCCGTCCGTACGCCTTGCCAAAAGCTAGTGGGTGCTTCAGGGGAGCAGTGTGCCTTGGCCAGGCTGCTTCGAAAGGCAACTGTCTGCTTGGCGTAGGGAGACAGCAAGCAAGGGCTCCCATTCGAAAGCCCACCGAGAGGGTTGCTTCATTGCCGCCCAGGTTCAGCGCTGGCAACCACTGGCCGTACACCTAAAAGACCTGCCGGACCTGTGCTCGGGCGGCCGTTAGCAAGCTCGGACGTCTAGCTCTGCCACGAAGGAAGCAGTGTGTCGCCTTTCTCTCCGCCTTACGAGCTGTCCTCCGGAGGCCCAAGGTCCCTGGACGTTGTGAAGTCGCCCTTGGAAGAGACGTTCGCGCTGCAGTCTTCCTCCACGGGAGGGGCCTAGGAGGCAGGAGGCCTAGGAGACCTGGAAAGCTCACTAGCGTGAAGGCCCTGCGTGGACTACGTTTTCACGGGAAATGCTGCACGCCCAAGCTTGTGCATGCAGTCCCTGGGCCTCACTATGAGCCTGCCCGGCACAGTCGTGTTCCCTTTAGCACTGGCGCCTTGGCGATGCCTCCTGCAAGGACAGGCAAGCACCGTGTTGCTCTCAGGAGAGCGCCCTTTTCCTAACCACGGGGGCACTCCAGCACTGAAGACTGACAGCAGCCCTCTGCTTTCCGGCAGCTTTGAGGCTGGGGCTGCCCTTTGTTGCCGAGAATTGCCACTGTTCGCAGAGCTTCCGAATCCGAAACTTCAAAACTGCCCTAGTGCGTTTAGTTGCCGGCGAGCGAAAAGAGACCGAAGGAGCACTCTGGCACTTCCCCGGTTTCATCTCCAAGCAGGGAGTTGTGCAGTGTGTGAGGAGTCTACGGGGCTTCAGGCTCCAGGAAGGTTACGTGTCCTCGCGCCGTCTCTAAGCGTAGGAGAGTTCAGGGGAAGCTCTACCTCTTCGAGACAGCATGTCATGGCTAGTCTCTGCGTGGCCTAGAGAAAGGGCGGGTAAGTAAAAGGGTACCCGGAACGGACACCAGGAAAAGAGTGTTTTCCTTGCAGCCCACGCTCTGCACTGCGTGCCCCTGGCATGGCACCGAAGGCCTGCGAGAGCTGTGTTCCGGAGGTCGCTTGAATGCTTGGGCCAGCTAGCTAGCTGGAGCAAAAGGAGAAGGTTCCCTTTCACTCTGCTTTCAAAGCGGTGACCCGGAGGCACTCGAGAGCCTAGTGCTGCGCAGTCGCCCAGAATGGGGGATCCTGTGCGCAGCGTTCCTCTATGGGGCACGGGGAGGAGGAAAAGCACACTGGAGCTCCTGCCCCCACCTGCCCCAGAGTCAGTGCACAGCCCCTGCACTCCTCAATGCGTGGACGGGCTAGCTGAAGGATACTTGGAACCCTGTGGAGGGCTCTAGCTTTCCCTTTGGCCATGAGGGCTCTGGGATGCCTCCTGCAGGGCACAGGACACGTTCCCTTTCTCTAGGAACCCTCTCTCGTCGCTCCACACAGGCCTTCCAGAAGTGAAGCCCACACAGGCAGCCACACTCTCCCGCAGGAAACTTGGACGCTGCACGTAGCCTGCTCTCCAGCGGGGGAAAGAGGGCTTTCTTTGCTCACTAGGTCACCGGTATCAGAGTGGCGCCCTGCAGAGTCCAGGTAGTTTCTGACAGAGGCCAAGAGTCTCAAGCGGCACCCTGCCCGTCCCTGTTAAGACGCCGTACCAGGGCAATTCTGCATGGGACGGGGAGACTAGCGTGACGTACTTAGTGCCTTGGGCTAGGCCTCGCCGTCCGTACGCCTTGCCAAAAGCTAGTGGGTGCTTCAGGGGAGCAGTGTGCCTTGGCCAGGCTGCTTCGAAAGGCAACTGTCTGCTTGGCGTAGGGAGACAGCAAGCAAGGGCTCCCATTCGAAAGCCCACCGAGAGGGTTGCTTCATTGCCGCCCAGGTTCAGCGCTGGCAACCACTGGCCGTACACCTAAAAGACCTGCCGGACCTGTGCTCGGGCGGCCGTTAGCAAGCTCGGACGTCTAGCTCTGCCACGAAGGAAGCAGTGTGTCGCCTTTCTCTCCGCCTTACGAGCTGTCCTCCGGAGGCCCAAGGTCCCTGGACGTTGTGAAGTCGCCCTTGGAAGAGACGTTCGCGCTGCAGTCTTCCTCCACGGGAGGGGCCTAGGAGGCAGGAGGCCTAGGAGACCTGGAAAGCTCACTAGCGTGAAGGCCCTGCGTGGACTACGTTTTCACGGGAAATGCTGCACGCCCAAGCTTGTGCATGCAGTCCCTGGGCCTCACTATGAGCCTGCCCGGCACAGTCGTGTTCCCTTTAGCACTGGCGCCTTGGCGATGCCTCCTGCAAGGACAGGCAAGCACCGTGTTGCTCTCAGGAGAGCGCCCTTTTCCTAACCACGGGGGCACTCCAGCACTGAAGACTGACAGCAGCCCTCTGCTTTCCGGCAGCTTTGAGGCTGGGGCTGCCCTTTGTTGCCGAGAATTGCCACTGTTCGCAGAGCTTCCGAATCCGAAACTTCAAAACTGCCCTAGTGCGTTTAGTTGCCGGCGAGCGAAAAGAGACCGAAGGAGCACTCTGGCACTTCCCCGGTTTCATCTCCAAGCAGGGAGTTGTGCAGTGTGTGAGGAGTCTACGGGGCTTCAGGCTCCAGGAAGGTTACGTGTCCTCGCGCCGTCTCTAAGCGTAGGAGAGTTCAGGGGAAGCTCTACCTCTTCGAGACAGCATGTCATGGCTAGTCTCTGCGTGGCCTAGAGAAAGGGCGGGTAAGTAAAAGGGTACCCGGAACGGACACCAGGAAAAGAGTGTTTTCCTTGCAGCCCACGCTCTGCACTGCGTGCCCCTGGCATGGCACCGAAGGCCTGCGAGAGCTGTGTTCCGGAGGTCGCTTGAATGCTTGGGCCAGCTAGCTAGCTGGAGCAAAAGGAGAAGGTTCCCTTTCACTCTGCTTTCAAAGCGGTGACCCGGAGGCACTCGAGAGCCTAGTGCTGCGCAGTCGCCCAGAATGGGGGATCCTGTGCGCAGCGTTCCTCTATGGGGCACGGGGAGGAGGAAAAGCACACTGGAGCTCCTGCCCCCACCTGCCCCAGAGTCAGTGCACAGCCCCTGCACTCCTCAATGCGTGGACGGGCTAGCTGAAGGATACTTGGAACCCTGTGGAGGGCTCTAGCTTTCCCTTTGGCCATGAGGGCTCTGGGATGCCTCCTGCAGGGCACAGGACACGTTCCCTTTCTCTAGGAACCCTCTCTCGTCGCTCCACACAGGCCTTCCAGAAGTGAAGCCCACACAGGCAGCCACACTCTCCCGCAGGAAACTTGGACGCTGCACGTAGCCTGCTCTCCAGCGGGGGAAAGAGGGCTTTCTTTGCTCACTAGGTCACCGGTATCAGAGTGGCGCCCTGCAGAGTCCAGGTAGTTTCTGACAGAGGCCAAGAGTCTCAAGCGGCACCCTGCCCGTCCCTGTTAAGACGCCGTACCAGGGCAATTCTGCATGGGACGGGGAGACTAGCGTGACGTACTTAGTGCCTTGGGCTAGGCCTCGCCGTCCGTACGCCTTGCCAAAAGCTAGTGGGTGCTTCAGGGGAGCAGTGTGCCTTGGCCAGGCTGCTTCGAAAGGCAACTGTCTGCTTGGCGTAGGGAGACAGCAAGCAAGGGCTCCCATTCGAAAGCCCACCGAGAGGGTTGCTTCATTGCCGCCCAGGTTCAGCGCTGGCAACCACTGGCCGTACACCTAAAAGACCTGCCGGACCTGTGCTCGGGCGGCCGTTAGCAAGCTCGGACGTCTAGCTCTGCCACGAAGGAAGCAGTGTGTCGCCTTTCTCTCCGCCTTACGAGCTGTCCTCCGGAGGCCCAAGGTCCCTGGACGTTGTGAAGTCGCCCTTGGAAGAGACGTTCGCGCTGCAGTCTTCCTCCACGGGAGGGGCCTAGGAGGCAGGAGGCCTAGGAGACCTGGAAAGCTCACTAGCGTGAAGGCCCTGCGTGGACTACGTTTTCACGGGAAATGCTGCACGCCCAAGCTTGTGCATGCAGTCCCTGGGCCTCACTATGAGCCTGCCCGGCACAGTCGTGTTCCCTTTAGCACTGGCGCCTTGGCGATGCCTCCTGCAAGGACAGGCAAGCACCGTGTTGCTCTCAGGAGAGCGCCCTTTTCCTAACCACGGGGGCACTCCAGCACTGAAGACTGACAGCAGCCCTCTGCTTTCCGGCAGCTTTGAGGCTGGGGCTGCCCTTTGTTGCCGAGAATTGCCACTGTTCGCAGAGCTTCCGAATCCGAAACTTCAAAACTGCCCTAGTGCGTTTAGTTGCCGGCGAGCGAAAAGAGACCGAAGGAGCACTCTGGCACTTCCCCGGTTTCATCTCCAAGCAGGGAGTTGTGCAGTGTGTGAGGAGTCTACGGGGCTTCAGGCTCCAGGAAGGTTACGTGTCCTCGCGCCGTCTCTAAGCGTAGGAGAGTTCAGGGGAAGCTCTACCTCTTCGAGACAGCATGTCATGGCTAGTCTCTGCGTGGCCTAGAGAAAGGGCGGGTAAGTAAAAGGGTACCCGGAACGGACACCAGGAAAAGAGTGTTTTCCTTGCAGCCCACGCTCTGCACTGCGTGCCCCTGGCATGGCACCGAAGGCCTGCGAGAGCTGTGTTCCGGAGGTCGCTTGAATGCTTGGGCCAGCTAGCTAGCTGGAGCAAAAGGAGAAGGTTCCCTTTCACTCTGCTTTCAAAGCGGTGACCCGGAGGCACTCGAGAGCCTAGTGCTGCGCAGTCGCCCAGAATGGGGGATCCTGTGCGCAGCGTTCCTCTATGGGGCACGGGGAGGAGGAAAAGCACACTGGAGCTCCTGCCCCCACCTGCCCCAGAGTCAGTGCACAGCCCCTGCACTCCTCAATGCGTGGACGGGCTAGCTGAAGGATACTTGGAACCCTGTGGAGGGCTCTAGCTTTCCCTTTGGCCATGAGGGCTCTGGGATGCCTCCTGCAGGGCACAGGACACGTTCCCTTTCTCTAGGAACCCTCTCTCGTCGCTCCACACAGGCCTTCCAGAAGTGAAGCCCACACAGGCAGCCACACTCTCCCGCAGGAAACTTGGACGCTGCACGTAGCCTGCTCTCCAGCGGGGGAAAGAGGGCTTTCTTTGCTCACTAGGTCACCGGTATCAGAGTGGCGCCCTGCAGAGTCCAGGTAGTTTCTGACAGAGGCCAAGAGTCTCAAGCGGCACCCTGCCCGTCCCTGTTAAGACGCCGTACCAGGGCAATTCTGCATGGGACGGGGAGACTAGCGTGACGTACTTAGTGCCTTGGGCTAGGCCTCGCCGTCCGTACGCCTTGCCAAAAGCTAGTGGGTGCTTCAGGGGAGCAGTGTGCCTTGGCCAGGCTGCTTCGAAAGGCAACTGTCTGCTTGGCGTAGGGAGACAGCAAGCAAGGGCTCCCATTCGAAAGCCCACCGAGAGGGTTGCTTCATTGCCGCCCAGGTTCAGCGCTGGCAACCACTGGCCGTACACCTAAAAGACCTGCCGGACCTGTGCTCGGGCGGCCGTTAGCAAGCTCGGACGTCTAGCTCTGCCACGAAGGAAGCAGTGTGTCGCCTTTCTCTCCGCCTTACGAGCTGTCCTCCGGAGGCCCAAGGTCCCTGGACGTTGTGAAGTCGCCCTTGGAAGAGACGTTCGCGCTGCAGTCTTCCTCCACGGGAGGGGCCTAGGAGGCAGGAGGCCTAGGAGACCTGGAAAGCTCACTAGCGTGAAGGCCCTGCGTGGACTACGTTTTCACGGGAAATGCTGCACGCCCAAGCTTGTGCATGCAGTCCCTGGGCCTCACTATGAGCCTGCCCGGCACAGTCGTGTTCCCTTTAGCACTGGCGCCTTGGCGATGCCTCCTGCAAGGACAGGCAAGCACCGTGTTGCTCTCAGGAGAGCGCCCTTTTCCTAACCACGGGGGCACTCCAGCACTGAAGACTGACAGCAGCCCTCTGCTTTCCGGCAGCTTTGAGGCTGGGGCTGCCCTTTGTTGCCGAGAATTGCCACTGTTCGCAGAGCTTCCGAATCCGAAACTTCAAAACTGCCCTAGTGCGTTTAGTTGCCGGCGAGCGAAAAGAGACCGAAGGAGCACTCTGGCACTTCCCCGGTTTCATCTCCAAGCAGGGAGTTGTGCAGTGTGTGAGGAGTCTACGGGGCTTCAGGCTCCAGGAAGGTTACGTGTCCTCGCGCCGTCTCTAAGCGTAGGAGAGTTCAGGGGAAGCTCTACCTCTTCGAGACAGCATGTCATGGCTAGTCTCTGCGTGGCCTAGAGAAAGGGCGGGTAAGTAAAAGGGTACCCGGAACGGACACCAGGAAAAGAGTGTTTTCCTTGCAGCCCACGCTCTGCACTGCGTGCCCCTGGCATGGCACCGAAGGCCTGCGAGAGCTGTGTTCCGGAGGTCGCTTGAATGCTTGGGCCAGCTAGCTAGCTGGAGCAAAAGGAGAAGGTTCCCTTTCACTCTGCTTTCAAAGCGGTGACCCGGAGGCACTCGAGAGCCTAGTGCTGCGCAGTCGCCCAGAATGGGGGATCCTGTGCGCAGCGTTCCTCTATGGGGCACGGGGAGGAGGAAAAGCACACTGGAGCTCCTGCCCCCACCTGCCCCAGAGTCAGTGCACAGCCCCTGCACTCCTCAATGCGTGGACGGGCTAGCTGAAGGATACTTGGAACCCTGTGGAGGGCTCTAGCTTTCCCTTTGGCCATGAGGGCTCTGGGATGCCTCCTGCAGGGCACAGGACACGTTCCCTTTCTCTAGGAACCCTCTCTCGTCGCTCCACACAGGCCTTCCAGAAGTGAAGCCCACACAGGCAGCCACACTCTCCCGCAGGAAACTTGGACGCTGCACGTAGCCTGCTCTCCAGCGGGGGAAAGAGGGCTTTCTTTGCTCACTAGGTCACCGGTATCAGAGTGGCGCCCTGCAGAGTCCAGGTAGTTTCTGACAGAGGCCAAGAGTCTCAAGCGGCACCCTGCCCGTCCCTGTTAAGACGCCGTACCAGGGCAATTCTGCATGGGACGGGGAGACTAGCGTGACGTACTTAGTGCCTTGGGCTAGGCCTCGCCGTCCGTACGCCTTGCCAAAAGCTAGTGGGTGCTTCAGGGGAGCAGTGTGCCTTGGCCAGGCTGCTTCGAAAGGCAACTGTCTGCTTGGCGTAGGGAGACAGCAAGCAAGGGCTCCCATTCGAAAGCCCACCGAGAGGGTTGCTTCATTGCCGCCCAGGTTCAGCGCTGGCAACCACTGGCCGTACACCTAAAAGACCTGCCGGACCTGTGCTCGGGCGGCCGTTAGCAAGCTCGGACGTCTAGCTCTGCCACGAAGGAAGCAGTGTGTCGCCTTTCTCTCCGCCTTACGAGCTGTCCTCCGGAGGCCCAAGGTCCCTGGACGTTGTGAAGTCGCCCTTGGAAGAGACGTTCGCGCTGCAGTCTTCCTCCACGGGAGGGGCCTAGGAGGCAGGAGGCCTAGGAGACCTGGAAAGCTCACTAGCGTGAAGGCCCTGCGTGGACTACGTTTTCACGGGAAATGCTGCACGCCCAAGCTTGTGCATGCAGTCCCTGGGCCTCACTATGAGCCTGCCCGGCACAGTCGTGTTCCCTTTAGCACTGGCGCCTTGGCGATGCCTCCTGCAAGGACAGGCAAGCACCGTGTTGCTCTCAGGAGAGCGCCCTTTTCCTAACCACGGGGGCACTCCAGCACTGAAGACTGACAGCAGCCCTCTGCTTTCCGGCAGCTTTGAGGCTGGGGCTGCCCTTTGTTGCCGAGAATTGCCACTGTTCGCAGAGCTTCCGAATCCGAAACTTCAAAACTGCCCTAGTGCGTTTAGTTGCCGGCGAGCGAAAAGAGACCGAAGGAGCACTCTGGCACTTCCCCGGTTTCATCTCCAAGCAGGGAGTTGTGCAGTGTGTGAGGAGTCTACGGGGCTTCAGGCTCCAGGAAGGTTACGTGTCCTCGCGCCGTCTCTAAGCGTAGGAGAGTTCAGGGGAAGCTCTACCTCTTCGAGACAGCATGTCATGGCTAGTCTCTGCGTGGCCTAGAGAAAGGGCGGGTAAGTAAAAGGGTACCCGGAACGGACACCAGGAAAAGAGTGTTTTCCTTGCAGCCCACGCTCTGCACTGCGTGCCCCTGGCATGGCACCGAAGGCCTGCGAGAGCTGTGTTCCGGAGGTCGCTTGAATGCTTGGGCCAGCTAGCTAGCTGGAGCAAAAGGAGAAGGTTCCCTTTCACTCTGCTTTCAAAGCGGTGACCCGGAGGCACTCGAGAGCCTAGTGCTGCGCAGTCGCCCAGAATGGGGGATCCTGTGCGCAGCGTTCCTCTATGGGGCACGGGGAGGAGGAAAAGCACACTGGAGCTCCTGCCCCCACCTGCCCCAGAGTCAGTGCACAGCCCCTGCACTCCTCAATGCGTGGACGGGCTAGCTGAAGGATACTTGGAACCCTGTGGAGGGCTCTAGCTTTCCCTTTGGCCATGAGGGCTCTGGGATGCCTCCTGCAGGGCACAGGACACGTTCCCTTTCTCTAGGAACCCTCTCTCGTCGCTCCACACAGGCCTTCCAGAAGTGAAGCCCACACAGGCAGCCACACTCTCCCGCAGGAAACTTGGACGCTGCACGTAGCCTGCTCTCCAGCGGGGGAAAGAGGGCTTTCTTTGCTCACTAGGTCACCGGTATCAGAGTGGCGCCCTGCAGAGTCCAGGTAGTTTCTGACAGAGGCCAAGAGTCTCAAGCGGCACCCTGCCCGTCCCTGTTAAGACGCCGTACCAGGGCAATTCTGCATGGGACGGGGAGACTAGCGTGACGTACTTAGTGCCTTGGGCTAGGCCTCGCCGTCCGTACGCCTTGCCAAAAGCTAGTGGGTGCTTCAGGGGAGCAGTGTGCCTTGGCCAGGCTGCTTCGAAAGGCAACTGTCTGCTTGGCGTAGGGAGACAGCAAGCAAGGGCTCCCATTCGAAAGCCCACCGAGAGGGTTGCTTCATTGCCGCCCAGGTTCAGCGCTGGCAACCACTGGCCGTACACCTAAAAGACCTGCCGGACCTGTGCTCGGGCGGCCGTTAGCAAGCTCGGACGTCTAGCTCTGCCACGAAGGAAGCAGTGTGTCGCCTTTCTCTCCGCCTTACGAGCTGTCCTCCGGAGGCCCAAGGTCCCTGGACGTTGTGAAGTCGCCCTTGGAAGAGACGTTCGCGCTGCAGTCTTCCTCCACGGGAGGGGCCTAGGAGGCAGGAGGCCTAGGAGACCTGGAAAGCTCACTAGCGTGAAGGCCCTGCGTGGACTACGTTTTCACGGGAAATGCTGCACGCCCAAGCTTGTGCATGCAGTCCCTGGGCCTCACTATGAGCCTGCCCGGCACAGTCGTGTTCCCTTTAGCACTGGCGCCTTGGCGATGCCTCCTGCAAGGACAGGCAAGCACCGTGTTGCTCTCAGGAGAGCGCCCTTTTCCTAACCACGGGGGCACTCCAGCACTGAAGACTGACAGCAGCCCTCTGCTTTCCGGCAGCTTTGAGGCTGGGGCTGCCCTTTGTTGCCGAGAATTGCCACTGTTCGCAGAGCTTCCGAATCCGAAACTTCAAAACTGCCCTAGT
Organism: Eubalaena glacialis; assembly: GCF_028564815.1. Lineage (NCBI taxonomy): Eukaryota > Metazoa > Chordata > Mammalia > Artiodactyla > Balaenidae > Eubalaena > Eubalaena glacialis. The sequence goes on from NW_026871200.1 coordinate 10,608, forward strand.
GCGTTTAGTTGCCGGCGAGCGAAAAGAGACCGAAGGAGCACTCTGGCACTTCCCCGGTTTCATCTCCAAGCAGGGAGTTGTGCAGTGTGTGAGGAGTCTACGGGGCTTCAGGCTCCAGGAAGGTTACGTGTCCTCGCGCCGTCTCTAAGCGTAGGAGAGTTCAGGGGAAGCTCTACCTCTTCGAGACAGCATGTCATGGCTAGTCTCTGCGTGGCCTAGAGAAAGGGCGGGTAAGTAAAAGGGTACCCGGAACGGACACCAGGAAAAGAGTGTTTTCCTTGCAGCCCACGCTCTGCACTGCGTGCCCCTGGCATGGCACCGAAGGCCTGCGAGAGCTGTGTTCCGGAGGTCGCTTGAATGCTTGGGCCAGCTAGCTAGCTGGAGCAAAAGGAGAAGGTTCCCTTTCACTCTGCTTTCAAAGCGGTGACCCGGAGGCACTCGAGAGCCTAGTGCTGCGCAGTCGCCCAGAATGGGGGATCCTGTGCGCAGCGTTCCTCTATGGGGCACGGGGAGGAGGAAAAGCACACTGGAGCTCCTGCCCCCACCTGCCCCAGAGTCAGTGCACAGCCCCTGCACTCCTCAATGCGTGGACGGGCTAGCTGAAGGATACTTGGAACCCTGTGGAGGGCTCTAGCTTTCCCTTTGGCCATGAGGGCTCTGGGATGCCTCCTGCAGGGCACAGGACACGTTCCCTTTCTCTAGGAACCCTCTCTCGTCGCTCCACACAGGCCTTCCAGAAGTGAAGCCCACACAGGCAGCCACACTCTCCCGCAGGAAACTTGGACGCTGCACGTAGCCTGCTCTCCAGCGGGGGAAAGAGGGCTTTCTTTGCTCACTAGGTCACCGGTATCAGAGTGGCGCCCTGCAGAGTCCAGGTAGTTTCTGACAGAGGCCAAGAGTCTCAAGCGGCACCCTGCCCGTCCCTGTTAAGACGCCGTACCAGGGCAATTCTGCATGGGACGGGGAGACTAGCGTGACGTACTTAGTGCCTTGGGCTAGGCCTCGCCGTCCGTACGCCTTGCCAAAAGCTAGTGGGTGCTTCAGGGGAGCAGTGTGCCTTGGCCAGGCTGCTTCGAAAGGCAACTGTCTGCTTGGCGTAGGGAGACAGCAAGCAAGGGCTCCCATTCGAAAGCCCACCGAGAGGGTTGCTTCATTGCCGCCCAGGTTCAGCGCTGGCAACCACTGGCCGTACACCTAAAAGACCTGCCGGACCTGTGCTCGGGCGGCCGTTAGCAAGCTCGGACGTCTAGCTCTGCCACGAAGGAAGCAGTGTGTCGCCTTTCTCTCCGCCTTACGAGCTGTCCTCCGGAGGCCCAAGGTCCCTGGACGTTGTGAAGTCGCCCTTGGAAGAGACGTTCGCGCTGCAGTCTTCCTCCACGGGAGGGGCCTAGGAGGCAGGAGGCCTAGGAGACCTGGAAAGCTCACTAGCGTGAAGGCCCTGCGTGGACTACGTTTTCACGGGAAATGCTGCACGCCCAAGCTTGTGCATGCAGTCCCTGGGCCTCACTATGAGCCTGCCCGGCACAGTCGTGTTCCCTTTAGCACTGGCGCCTTGGCGATGCCTCCTGCAAGGACAGGCAAGCACCGTGTTGCTCTCAGGAGAGCGCCCTTTTCCTAACCACGGGGGCACTCCAGCACTGAAGACTGACAGCAGCCCTCTGCTTTCCGGCAGCTTTGAGGCTGGGGCTGCCCTTTGTTGCCGAGAATTGCCACTGTTCGCAGAGCTTCCGAATCCGAAACTTCAAAACTGCCCTAGTGCGTTTAGTTGCCGGCGAGCGAAAAGAGACCGAAGGAGCACTCTGGCACTTCCCCGGTTTCATCTCCAAGCAGGGAGTTGTGCAGTGTGTGAGGAGTCTACGGGGCTTCAGGCTCCAGGAAGGTTACGTGTCCTCGCGCCGTCTCTAAGCGTAGGAGAGTTCAGGGGAAGCTCTACCTCTTCGAGACAGCATGTCATGGCTAGTCTCTGCGTGGCCTAGAGAAAGGGCGGGTAAGTAAAAGGGTACCCGGAACGGACACCAGGAAAAGAGTGTTTTCCTTGCAGCCCACGCTCTGCACTGCGTGCCCCTGGCATGGCACCGAAGGCCTGCGAGAGCTGTGTTCCGGAGGTCGCTTGAATGCTTGGGCCAGCTAGCTAGCTGGAGCAAAAGGAGAAGGTTCCCTTTCACTCTGCTTTCAAAGCGGTGACCCGGAGGCACTCGAGAGCCTAGTGCTGCGCAGTCGCCCAGAATGGGGGATCCTGTGCGCAGCGTTCCTCTATGGGGCACGGGGAGGAGGAAAAGCACACTGGAGCTCCTGCCCCCACCTGCCCCAGAGTCAGTGCACAGCCCCTGCACTCCTCAATGCGTGGACGGGCTAGCTGAAGGATACTTGGAACCCTGTGGAGGGCTCTAGCTTTCCCTTTGGCCATGAGGGCTCTGGGATGCCTCCTGCAGGGCACAGGACACGTTCCCTTTCTCTAGGAACCCTCTCTCGTCGCTCCACACAGGCCTTCCAGAAGTGAAGCCCACACAGGCAGCCACACTCTCCCGCAGGAAACTTGGACGCTGCACGTAGCCTGCTCTCCAGCGGGGGAAAGAGGGCTTTCTTTGCTCACTAGGTCACCGGTATCAGAGTGGCGCCCTGCAGAGTCCAGGTAGTTTCTGACAGAGGCCAAGAGTCTCAAGCGGCACCCTGCCCGTCCCTGTTAAGACGCCGTACCAGGGCAATTCTGCATGGGACGGGGAGACTAGCGTGACGTACTTAGTGCCTTGGGCTAGGCCTCGCCGTCCGTACGCCTTGCCAAAAGCTAGTGGGTGCTTCAGGGGAGCAGTGTGCCTTGGCCAGGCTGCTTCGAAAGGCAACTGTCTGCTTGGCGTAGGGAGACAGCAAGCAAGGGCTCCCATTCGAAAGCCCACCGAGAGGGTTGCTTCATTGCCGCCCAGGTTCAGCGCTGGCAACCACTGGCCGTACACCTAAAAGACCTGCCGGACCTGTGCTCGGGCGGCCGTTAGCAAGCTCGGACGTCTAGCTCTGCCACGAAGGAAGCAGTGTGTCGCCTTTCTCTCCGCCTTACGAGCTGTCCTCCGGAGGCCCAAGGTCCCTGGACGTTGTGAAGTCGCCCTTGGAAGAGACGTTCGCGCTGCAGTCTTCCTCCACGGGAGGGGCCTAGGAGGCAGGAGGCCTAGGAGACCTGGAAAGCTCACTAGCGTGAAGGCCCTGCGTGGACTACGTTTTCACGGGAAATGCTGCACGCCCAAGCTTGTGCATGCAGTCCCTGGGCCTCACTATGAGCCTGCCCGGCACAGTCGTGTTCCCTTTAGCACTGGCGCCTTGGCGATGCCTCCTGCAAGGACAGGCAAGCACCGTGTTGCTCTCAGGAGAGCGCCCTTTTCCTAACCACGGGGGCACTCCAGCACTGAAGACTGACAGCAGCCCTCTGCTTTCCGGCAGCTTTGAGGCTGGGGC
>NW_026871201.1:0-13934 GCF_028564815.1 Eubalaena glacialis
GGAGAAGATTTTAGTCACTAGGATAAGATAAAGAATAAACACATTATAAAAAAATCACATTAGGATTTTCTTTTTAACCTGTTCCTTAAAACACTAGTGCTTAGGAAATCTAATGGAGGCAAAAGCAGTCAAGGGTAGTTTAGGGTTAGGGTTAGGGTTAGGGTTAGTGTTAGGGTTAGGGTACGGCTTAGGGTATGGGATAGGGTACGGGTGAGGGTACGGCGTAGGGTAGGGGTTAGGGTTAGGGTTAGGGTTAGGGTTAGGGTTAGGGTACGGCTTAGGGTACGGGTGAGGGTACGGGTGAGGGTACTGCGTAGGGTATTGGTTAGGGTTAGGGTACGGCTTAGGATACGGGTTAGGGTACGGGTTAGGGTACGGCGTAGGGTAGGGGTTAGGGTTAGGGTTAGGGTTAGGGTTAGGGTTAGGGTACGGCTTAGGGTACGGGTTAGGGTACAGGTGAGGGTACGGCGTAGGGTATAGGTTAGGGTTAGGGTTAGGGTTAGGGTACGGCTTAGGATACGGGTTAGGGTACGGGTGAGGGTACGGCGTAGCGTATGGGTTAGGGTTAGGGTTAGGGTTAGGGTACGGCTTAGGGTACGGGTTAGGGTACGGGTGAGGGTACGGCGTAGGGTATGGGTTAGGGTTAGGGTTAGGGTTAGGGTTAGTTTTAGGGTTAGGGATTGGTTTAGGGTACGGGTTAGGACTAGCGTACGTGTTAGGGTTAGGGTTTGGGTTAGGGTTAGGGTACGCGTTAGGGTTAGGGTATGGGTTAGGGTTAGGGTACACGTTAGGATTAGGGTATTTATTAAACCTATCCCACTCTCTAGATACCACTTAGCACGTAAAGGAATATTATTTGGGGTCCAGCCATGGAGAAGATTTTAGTCACTAGGATAAGATAAAGAATAAACACATTATAAAAAAATCACATTAGGATTTTCTTTTTAACCTGTTCCTTAAAACACTAGTGCTTAGGAAATCTAATGGAGGCAAAAGCAGTCAAGGGTAGTTTAGGGTTAGGGTTAGGGTTAGGGTTAGTGTTAGGGTTAGGGTACGGCTTAGGGTATGGGATAGGGTACGGGTGAGGGTACGGCGTAGGGTAGGGGTTAGGGTTAGGGTTAGGGTTAGGGTTAGGGTTAGGGTACGGCTTAGGGTACGGGTGAGGGTACGGGTGAGGGTACTGCGTAGGGTATTGGTTAGGGTTAGGGTACGGCTTAGGATACGGGTTAGGGTACGGGTTAGGGTACGGCGTAGGGTAGGGGTTAGGGTTAGGGTTAGGGTTAGGGTTAGGGTTAGGGTACGGCTTAGGGTACGGGTTAGGGTACAGGTGAGGGTACGGCGTAGGGTATAGGTTAGGGTTAGGGTTAGGGTTAGGGTACGGCTTAGGATACGGGTTAGGGTACGGGTGAGGGTACGGCGTAGCGTATGGGTTAGGGTTAGGGTTAGGGTTAGGGTACGGCTTAGGGTACGGGTTAGGGTACGGGTGAGGGTACGGCGTAGGGTATGGGTTAGGGTTAGGGTTAGGGTTAGGGTTAGTTTTAGGGTTAGGGATTGGTTTAGGGTACGGGTTAGGACTAGCGTACGTGTTAGGGTTAGGGTTTGGGTTAGGGTTAGGGTACGCGTTAGGGTTAGGGTATGGGTTAGGGTTAGGGTACACGTTAGGATTAGGGTATTTATTAAACCTATCCCACTCTCTAGATACCACTTAGCACGTAAAGGAATATTATTTGGGGTCCAGCCATGGAGAAGATTTTAGTCACTAGGATAAGATAAAGAATAAACACATTATAAAAAAATCACATTAGGATTTTCTTTTTAACCTGTTCCTTAAAACACTAGTGCTTAGGAAATCTAATGGAGGCAAAAGCAGTCAAGGGTAGTTTAGGGTTAGGGTTAGGGTTAGGGTTAGTGTTAGGGTTAGGGTACGGCTTAGGGTATGGGATAGGGTACGGGTGAGGGTACGGCGTAGGGTAGGGGTTAGGGTTAGGGTTAGGGTTAGGGTTAGGGTTAGGGTACGGCTTAGGGTACGGGTGAGGGTACGGGTGAGGGTACTGCGTAGGGTATTGGTTAGGGTTAGGGTACGGCTTAGGATACGGGTTAGGGTACGGGTTAGGGTACGGCGTAGGGTAGGGGTTAGGGTTAGGGTTAGGGTTAGGGTTAGGGTTAGGGTACGGCTTAGGGTACGGGTTAGGGTACAGGTGAGGGTACGGCGTAGGGTATAGGTTAGGGTTAGGGTTAGGGTTAGGGTACGGCTTAGGATACGGGTTAGGGTACGGGTGAGGGTACGGCGTAGCGTATGGGTTAGGGTTAGGGTTAGGGTTAGGGTACGGCTTAGGGTACGGGTTAGGGTACGGGTGAGGGTACGGCGTAGGGTATGGGTTAGGGTTAGGGTTAGGGTTAGGGTTAGTTTTAGGGTTAGGGATTGGTTTAGGGTACGGGTTAGGACTAGCGTACGTGTTAGGGTTAGGGTTTGGGTTAGGGTTAGGGTACGCGTTAGGGTTAGGGTATGGGTTAGGGTTAGGGTACACGTTAGGATTAGGGTATTTATTAAACCTATCCCACTCTCTAGATACCACTTAGCACGTAAAGGAATATTATTTGGGGTCCAGCCATGGAGACGATTTTAGTCACTAGGATAAGATAAAGAATAAACACATTATAAAAAAATCACATTAGGATTTTCTTTTTAACCTGTTCCTTAAAACACTAGTGCTTAGGAAATCTAATGGAGGCAAAAGCAGTCAAGGGTAGTTTAGGGTTAGGGTTAGGGTTAGGGTTAGTGTTAGGGTTAGGGTACGGCTTAGGGTATGGGATAGGGTACGGGTGAGGGTACGGCGTAGGGTAGGGGTTAGGGTTAGGGTTAGGGTTAGGGTTAGGGTTAGGGTACGGCTTAGGGTACGGGTGAGGGTACGGGTGAGGGTACTGCGTAGGGTATTGGTTAGGGTTAGGGTACGGCTTAGGATACGGGTTAGGGTACGGGTTAGGGTACGGCGTAGGGTAGGGGTTAGGGTTAGGGTTAGGGTTAGGGTTAGGGTTAGGGTACGGCTTAGGGTACGGGTTAGGGTACAGGTGAGGGTACGGCGTAGGGTATAGGTTAGGGTTAGGGTTAGGGTTAGGGTACGGCTTAGGATACGGGTTAGGGTACGGGTGAGGGTACGGCGTAGCGTATGGGTTAGGGTTAGGGTTAGGGTTAGGGTACGGCTTAGGGTACGGGTTAGGGTACGGGTGAGGGTACGGCGTAGGGTATGGGTTAGGGTTAGGGTTAGGGTTAGGGTTAGTTTTAGGGTTAGGGATTGGTTTAGGGTACGGGTTAGGACTAGCGTACGTGTTAGGGTTAGGGTTTGGGTTAGGGTTAGGGTACGCGTTAGGGTTAGGGTATGGGTTAGGGTTAGGGTACACGTTAGGATTAGGGTATTTATTAAACCTATCCCACTCTCTAGATACCACTTAGCACGTAAAGGAATATTATTTGGGGTCCAGCCATGGAGAAGATTTTAGTCACTAGGATAAGATAAAGAATAAACACATTATAAAAAAATCACATTAGGATTTTCTTTTTAACCTGTTCCTTAAAACACTAGTGCTTAGGAAATCTAATGGAGGCAAAAGCAGTCAAGGGTAGTTTAGGGTTAGGGTTAGGGTTAGGGTTAGTGTTAGGGTTAGGGTACGGCTTAGGGTATGGGATAGGGTACGGGTGAGGGTACGGCGTAGGGTAGGGGTTAGGGTTAGGGTTAGGGTTAGGGTTAGGGTTAGGGTACGGCTTAGGGTACGGGTGAGGGTACGGGTGAGGGTACTGCGTAGGGTATTGGTTAGGGTTAGGGTACGGCTTAGGATACGGGTTAGGGTACGGGTTAGGGTACGGCGTAGGGTAGGGGTTAGGGTTAGGGTTAGGGTTAGGGTTAGGGTTAGGGTACGGCTTAGGGTACGGGTTAGGGTACAGGTGAGGGTACGGCGTAGGGTATAGGTTAGGGTTAGGGTTAGGGTTAGGGTACGGCTTAGGATACGGGTTAGGGTACGGGTGAGGGTACGGCGTAGCGTATGGGTTAGGGTTAGGGTTAGGGTTAGGGTACGGCTTAGGGTACGGGTTAGGGTACGGGTGAGGGTACGGCGTAGGGTATGGGTTAGGGTTAGGGTTAGGGTTAGGGTTAGTTTTAGGGTTAGGGATTGGTTTAGGGTACGGGTTAGGACTAGCGTACGTGTTAGGGTTAGGGTTTGGGTTAGGGTTAGGGTACGCGTTAGGGTTAGGGTATGGGTTAGGGTTAGGGTACACGTTAGGATTAGGGTATTTATTAAACCTATCCCACTCTCTAGATACCACTTAGCACGTAAAGGAATATTATTTGGGGTCCAGCCATGGAGAAGATTTTAGTCACTAGGATAAGATAAAGAATAAACACATTATAAAAAAATCACATTAGGATTTTCTTTTTAACCTGTTCCTTAAAACACTAGTGCTTAGGAAATCTAATGGAGGCAAAAGCAGTCAAGGGTAGTTTAGGGTTAGGGTTAGGGTTAGGGTTAGTGTTAGGGTTAGGGTACGGCTTAGGGTATGGGATAGGGTACGGGTGAGGGTACGGCGTAGGGTAGGGGTTAGGGTTAGGGTTAGGGTTAGGGTTAGGGTTAGGGTACGGCTTAGGGTACGGGTGAGGGTACGGGTGAGGGTACTGCGTAGGGTATTGGTTAGGGTTAGGGTACGGCTTAGGATACGGGTTAGGGTACGGGTTAGGGTACGGCGTAGGGTAGGGGTTAGGGTTAGGGTTAGGGTTAGGGTTAGGGTTAGGGTACGGCTTAGGGTACGGGTTAGGGTACAGGTGAGGGTACGGCGTAGGGTATAGGTTAGGGTTAGGGTTAGGGTTAGGGTACGGCTTAGGATACGGGTTAGGGTACGGGTGAGGGTACGGCGTAGCGTATGGGTTAGGGTTAGGGTTAGGGTTAGGGTACGGCTTAGGGTACGGGTTAGGGTACGGGTGAGGGTACGGCGTAGGGTATGGGTTAGGGTTAGGGTTAGGGTTAGGGTTAGTTTTAGGGTTAGGGATTGGTTTAGGGTACGGGTTAGGACTAGCGTACGTGTTAGGGTTAGGGTTTGGGTTAGGGTTAGGGTACGCGTTAGGGTTAGGGTATGGGTTAGGGTTAGGGTACACGTTAGGATTAGGGTATTTATTAAACCTATCCCACTCTCTAGATACCACTTAGCACGTAAAGGAATATTATTTGGGGTCCAGCCATGGAGAAGATTTTAGTCACTAGGATAAGATAAAGAATAAACACATTATAAAAAAATCACATTAGGATTTTCTTTTTAACCTGTTCCTTAAAACACTAGTGCTTAGGAAATCTAATGGAGGCAAAAGCAGTCAAGGGTAGTTTAGGGTTAGGGTTAGGGTTAGGGTTAGTGTTAGGGTTAGGGTACGGCTTAGGGTATGGGATAGGGTACGGGTGAGGGTACGGCGTAGGGTAGGGGTTAGGGTTAGGGTTAGGGTTAGGGTTAGGGTTAGGGTACGGCTTAGGGTACGGGTGAGGGTACGGGTGAGGGTACTGCGTAGGGTATTGGTTAGGGTTAGGGTACGGCTTAGGATACGGGTTAGGGTACGGGTTAGGGTACGGCGTAGGGTAGGGGTTAGGGTTAGGGTTAGGGTTAGGGTTAGGGTTAGGGTACGGCTTAGGGTACGGGTTAGGGTACAGGTGAGGGTACGGCGTAGGGTATAGGTTAGGGTTAGGGTTAGGGTTAGGGTACGGCTTAGGATACGGGTTAGGGTACGGGTGAGGGTACGGCGTAGCGTATGGGTTAGGGTTAGGGTTAGGGTTAGGGTACGGCTTAGGGTACGGGTTAGGGTACGGGTGAGGGTACGGCGTAGGGTATGGGTTAGGGTTAGGGTTAGGGTTAGGGTTAGGGTTAGTTTTAGGGTTAGGGATTGGTTTAGGGTACGGGTTAGGACTAGCGTACGTGTTAGGGTTAGGGTTTGGGTTAGGGTTAGGGTACGCGTTAGGGTTAGGGTATGGGTTAGGGTTAGGGTACACGTTAGGATTAGGGTATTTATTAAACCTATCCCACTCTCTAGATACCACTTAGCACGTAAAGGAATATTATTTGGGGTCCAGCCATGGAGAAGATTTTAGTCACTAGGATAAGATAAAGAATAAACACATTATAAAAAAATCACATTAGGATTTTCTTTTTAACCTGTTCCTTAAAACACTAGTGCTTAGGAAATCTAATGGAGGCAAAAGCAGTCAAGGGTAGTTTAGGGTTAGGGTTAGGGTTAGGGTTAGTGTTAGGGTTAGGGTACGGCTTAGGGTATGGGATAGGGTACGGGTGAGGGTACGGCGTAGGGTAGGGGTTAGGGTTAGGGTTAGGGTTAGGGTTAGGGTTAGGGTACGGCTTAGGGTACGGGTGAGGGTACGGGTGAGGGTACTGCGTAGGGTATTGGTTAGGGTTAGGGTACGGCTTAGGATACGGGTTAGGGTACGGGTTAGGGTACGGCGTAGGGTAGGGGTTAGGGTTAGGGTTAGGGTTAGGGTTAGGGTTAGGGTACGGCTTAGGGTACGGGTTAGGGTACAGGTGAGGGTACGGCGTAGGGTATAGGTTAGGGTTAGGGTTAGGGTTAGGGTACGGCTTAGGATACGGGTTAGGGTACGGGTGAGGGTACGGCGTAGCGTATGGGTTAGGGTTAGGGTTAGGGTTAGGGTACGGCTTAGGGTACGGGTTAGGGTACGGGTGAGGGTACGGCGTAGGGTATGGGTTAGGGTTAGGGTTAGGGTTAGGGTTAGTTTTAGGGTTAGGGATTGGTTTAGGGTACGGGTTAGGACTAGCGTACGTGTTAGGGTTAGGGTTTGGGTTAGGGTTAGGGTACGCGTTAGGGTTAGGGTATGGGTTAGGGTTAGGGTACACGTTAGGATTAGGGTATTTATTAAACCTATCCCACTCTCTAGATACCACTTAGCACGTAAAGGAATATTATTTGGGGTCCAGCCATGGAGAAGATTTTAGTCACTAGGATAAGATAAAGAATAAACACATTATAAAAAAATCACATTAGGATTTTCTTTTTAACCTGTTCCTTAAAACACTAGTGCTTAGGAAATCTAATGGAGGCAAAAGCAGTCAAGGGTAGTTTAGGGTTAGGGTTAGGGTTAGGGTTAGTGTTAGGGTTAGGGTACGGCTTAGGGTATGGGATAGGGTACGGGTGAGGGTACGGCGTAGGGTAGGGGTTAGGGTTAGGGTTAGGGTTAGGGTTAGGGTTAGGGTACGGCTTAGGGTACGGGTGAGGGTACGGGTGAGGGTACTGCGTAGGGTATTGGTTAGGGTTAGGGTACGGCTTAGGATACGGGTTAGGGTACGGGTTAGGGTACGGCGTAGGGTAGGGGTTAGGGTTAGGGTTAGGGTTAGGGTTAGGGTTAGGGTACGGCTTAGGGTACGGGTTAGGGTACAGGTGAGGGTACGGCGTAGGGTATAGGTTAGGGTTAGGGTTAGGGTTAGGGTACGGCTTAGGATACGGGTTAGGGTACGGGTGAGGGTACGGCGTAGCGTATGGGTTAGGGTTAGGGTTAGGGTTAGGGTACGGCTTAGGGTACGGGTTAGGGTACGGGTGAGGGTACGGCGTAGGGTATGGGTTAGGGTTAGGGTTAGGGTTAGGGTTAGTTTTAGGGTTAGGGATTGGTTTAGGGTACGGGTTAGGACTAGCGTACGTGTTAGGGTTAGGGTTTGGGTTAGGGTTAGGGTACGCGTTAGGGTTAGGGTATGGGTTAGGGTTAGGGTACACGTTAGGATTAGGGTATTTATTAAACCTATCCCACTCTCTAGATACCACTTAGCACGTAAAGGAATATTATTTGGGGTCCAGCCATGGAGAAGATTTTAGTCACTAGGATAAGATAAAGAATAAACACATTATAAAAAAATCACATTAGGATTTTCTTTTTAACCTGTTCCTTAAAACACTAGTGCTTAGGAAATCTAATGGAGGCAAAAGCAGTCAAGGGTAGTTTAGGGTTAGGGTTAGGGTTAGGGTTAGTGTTAGGGTTAGGGTACGGCTTAGGGTATGGGATAGGGTACGGGTGAGGGTACGGCGTAGGGTAGGGGTTAGGGTTAGGGTTAGGGTTAGGGTTAGGGTTAGGGTACGGCTTAGGGTACGGGTGAGGGTACGGGTGAGGGTACTGCGTAGGGTATTGGTTAGGGTTAGGGTACGGCTTAGGATACGGGTTAGGGTACGGGTTAGGGTACGGCGTAGGGTAGGGGTTAGGGTTAGGGTTAGGGTTAGGGTTAGGGTTAGGGTACGGCTTAGGGTACGGGTTAGGGTACAGGTGAGGGTACGGCGTAGGGTATAGGTTAGGGTTAGGGTTAGGGTTAGGGTACGGCTTAGGATACGGGTTAGGGTACGGGTGAGGGTACGGCGTAGCGTATGGGTTAGGGTTAGGGTTAGGGTTAGGGTACGGCTTAGGGTACGGGTTAGGGTACGGGTGAGGGTACGGCGTAGGGTATGGGTTAGGGTTAGGGTTAGGGTTAGGGTTAGTTTTAGGGTTAGGGATTGGTTTAGGGTACGGGTTAGGACTAGCGTACGTGTTAGGGTTAGGGTTTGGGTTAGGGTTAGGGTACGCGTTAGGGTTAGGGTATGGGTTAGGGTTAGGGTACACGTTAGGATTAGGGTATTTATTAAACCTATCCCACTCTCTAGATACCACTTAGCACGTAAAGGAATATTATTTGGGGTCCAGCCATGGAGAAGATTTTAGTCACTAGGATAAGATAAAGAATAAACACATTATAAAAAAATCACATTAGGATTTTCTTTTTAACCTGTTCCTTAAAACACTAGTGCTTAGGAAATCTAATGGAGGCAAAAGCAGTCAAGGGTAGTTTAGGGTTAGGGTTAGGGTTAGGGTTAGTGTTAGGGTTAGGGTACGGCTTAGGGTATGGGATAGGGTACGGGTGAGGGTACGGCGTAGGGTAGGGGTTAGGGTTAGGGTTAGGGTTAGGGTTAGGGTTAGGGTACGGCTTAGGGTACGGGTGAGGGTACGGGTGAGGGTACTGCGTAGGGTATTGGTTAGGGTTAGGGTACGGCTTAGGATACGGGTTAGGGTACGGGTTAGGGTACGGCGTAGGGTAGGGGTTAGGGTTAGGGTTAGGGTTAGGGTTAGGGTTAGGGTACGGCTTAGGGTACGGGTTAGGGTACAGGTGAGGGTACGGCGTAGGGTATAGGTTAGGGTTAGGGTTAGGGTTAGGGTACGGCTTAGGATACGGGTTAGGGTACGGGTGAGGGTACGGCGTAGCGTATGGGTTAGGGTTAGGGTTAGGGTTAGGGTACGGCTTAGGGTACGGGTTAGGGTACGGGTGAGGGTACGGCGTAGGGTATGGGTTAGGGTTAGGGTTAGGGTTAGGGTTAGTTTTAGGGTTAGGGATTGGTTTAGGGTACGGGTTAGGACTAGCGTACGTGTTAGGGTTAGGGTTTGGGTTAGGGTTAGGGTACGCGTTAGGGTTAGGGTATGGGTTAGGGTTAGGGTACACGTTAGGATTAGGGTATTTATTAAACCTATCCCACTCTCTAGATACCACTTAGCACGTAAAGGAATATTATTTGGGGTCCAGCCATGGAGAAGATTTTAGTCACTAGGATAAGATAAAGAATAAACACATTATAAAAAAATCACATTAGGATTTTCTTTTTAACCTGTTCCTTAAAACACTAGTGCTTAGGAAATCTAATGGAGGCAAAAGCAGTCAAGGGTAGTTTAGGGTTAGGGTTAGGGTTAGGGTTAGTGTTAGGGTTAGGGTACGGCTTAGGGTATGGGATAGGGTACGGGTGAGGGTACGGCGTAGGGTAGGGGTTAGGGTTAGGGTTAGGGTTAGGGTTAGGGTTAGGGTACGGCTTAGGGTACGGGTGAGGGTACGGGTGAGGGTACTGCGTAGGGTATTGGTTAGGGTTAGGGTACGGCTTAGGATACGGGTTAGGGTACGGGTTAGGGTACGGCGTAGGGTAGGGGTTAGGGTTAGGGTTAGGGTTAGGGTTAGGGTTAGGGTACGGCTTAGGGTACGGGTTAGGGTACAGGTGAGGGTACGGCGTAGGGTATAGGTTAGGGTTAGGGTTAGGGTTAGGGTACGGCTTAGGATACGGGTTAGGGTACGGGTGAGGGTACGGCGTAGCGTATGGGTTAGGGTTAGGGTTAGGGTTAGGGTACGGCTTAGGGTACGGGTTAGGGTACGGGTGAGGGTACGGCGTAGGGTATGGGTTAGGGTTAGGGTTAGGGTTAGGGTTAGTTTTAGGGTTAGGGATTGGTTTAGGGTACGGGTTAGGACTAGCGTACGTGTTAGGGTTAGGGTTTGGGTTAGGGTTAGGGTACGCGTTAGGGTTAGGGTATGGGTTAGGGTTAGGGTACACGTTAGGATTAGGGTATTTATTAAACCTATCCCACTCTCTAGATACCACTTAGCACGTAAAGGAATATTATTTGGGGTCCAGCCATGGAGAAGATTTTAGTCACTAGGATAAGATAAAGAATAAACACATTATAAAAAAATCACATTAGGATTTTCTTTTTAACCTGTTCCTTAAAACACTAGTGCTTAGGAAATCTAATGGAGGCAAAAGCAGTCAAGGGTAGTTTAGGGTTAGGGTTAGGGTTAGGGTTAGTGTTAGGGTTAGGGTACGGCTTAGGGTATGGGATAGGGTACGGGTGAGGGTACGGCGTAGGGTAGGGGTTAGGGTTAGGGTTAGGGTTAGGGTTAGGGTTAGGGTACGGCTTAGGGTACGGGTGAGGGTACGGGTGAGGGTACTGCGTAGGGTATTGGTTAGGGTTAGGGTACGGCTTAGGATACGGGTTAGGGTACGGGTTAGGGTACGGCGTAGGGTAGGGGTTAGGGTTAGGGTTAGGGTTAGGGTTAGGGTTAGGGTACGGCTTAGGGTACGGGTTAGGGTACAGGTGAGGGTACGGCGTAGGGTATAGGTTAGGGTTAGGGTTAGGGTTAGGGTACGGCTTAGGATACGGGTTAGGGTACGGGTGAGGGTACGGCGTAGCGTATGGGTTAGGGTTAGGGTTAGGGTTAGGGTACGGCTTAGGGTACGGGTTAGGGTACGGGTGAGGGTACGGCGTAGGGTATGGGTTAGGGTTAGGGTTAGGGTTAGGGTTAGTTTTAGGGTTAGGGATTGGTTTAGGGTACGGGTTAGGACTAGCGTACGTGTTAGGGTTAGGGTTTGGGTTAGGGTTAGGGTACGCGTTAGGGTTAGGGTATGGGTTAGGGTTAGGGTACACGTTAGGATTAGGGTATTTATTAAACCTATCCCACTCTCTAGATACCACTTAGCACGTAAAGGAATATTATTTGGGGTCCAGCCATGGAGAAGATTTTAGTCACTAGGATAAGATAAAGAATAAACACATTATAAAAAAATCACATTAGGATTTTCTTTTTAACCTGTTCCTTAAAACACTAGTGCTTAGGAAATCTAATGGAGGCAAAAGCAGTCAAGGGTAGTTTAGGGTTAGGGTTAGGGTTAGGGTTAGTGTTAGGGTTAGGGTACGGCTTAGGGTATGGGATAGGGTACGGGTGAGGGTACGGCGTAGGGTAGGGGTTAGGGTTAGGGTTAGGGTTAGGGTTAGGGTTAGGGTACGGCTTAGGGTACGGGTGAGGGTACGGGTGAGGGTACTGCGTAGGGTATTGGTTAGGGTTAGGGTACGGCTTAGGATACGGGTTAGGGTACGGGTTAGGGTACGGCGTAGGGTAGGGGTTAGGGTTAGGGTTAGGGTTAGGGTTAGGGTTAGGGTACGGCTTAGGGTACGGGTTAGGGTACAGGTGAGGGTACGGCGTAGGGTATAGGTTAGGGTTAGGGTTAGGGTTAGGGTACGGCTTAGGATACGGGTTAGGGTACGGGTGAGGGTACGGCGTAGCGTATGGGTTAGGGTTAGGGTTAGGGTTAGGGTACGGCTTAGGGTACGGGTTAGGGTACGGGTGAGGGTACGGCGTAGGGTATGGGTTAGGGTTAGGGTTAGGGTTAGGGTTAGTTTTAGGGTTAGGGATTGGTTTAGGGTACGGGTTAGGACTAGCGTACGTGTTAGGGTTAGGGTTTGGGTTAGGGTTAGGGTACGCGTTAGGGTTAGGGTATGGGTTAGGGTTAGGGTACACGTTAGGATTAGGGTATTTATTAAACCTATCCCACTCTCTAGATACCACTTAGCACGTAAAGGAATATTATTTGGGGTCCAGCCATGGAGAAGATTTTAGTCACTAGGATAAGATAAAGAATAAACACATTATAAAAAAATCACATTAGGATTTTCTTTTTAACCTGTTCCTTAAAACACTAGTGCTTAGGAAATCTAATGGAGGCAAAAGCAGTCAAGGGTAGTTTAGGGTTAGGGTTAGGGTTAGGGTTAGTGTTAGGGTTAGGGTACGGCTTAGGGTATGGGATAGGGTACGGGTGAGGGTACGGCGTAGGGTAGGGGTTAGGGTTAGGGTTAGGGTTAGGGTTAGGGTTAGGGTACGGCTTAGGGTACGGGTGAGGGTACGGGTGAGGGTACTGCGTAGGGTATTGGTTAGGGTTAGGGTACGGCTTAGGATACGGGTTAGGGTACGGGTTAGGGTACGGCGTAGGGTAGGGGTTAGGGTTAGGGTTAGGGTTAGGGTTAGGGTTAGGGTACGGCTTAGGGTACGGGTTAGGGTACAGGTGAGGGTACGGCGTAGGGTATAGGTTAGGGTTAGGGTTAGGGTTAGGGTACGGCTTAGGATACGGGTTAGGGTACGGGTGAGGGTACGGCGTAGCGTATGGGTTAGGGTTAGGGTTAGGGTTAGGGTACGGCTTAGGGTACGGGTTAGGGTACGGGTGAGGGTACGGCGTAGGGTATGGGTTAGGGTTAGGGTTAGGGTTAGGGTTAGTTTTAGGGTTAGGGATTGGTTTAGGGTACGGGTTAGGACTAGCGTACGTGTTAGGGTTAGGGTTTGGGTTAGGGTTAGGGTACGCGTTAGGGTTAGGGTATGGGTTAGGGTTAGGGTACACGTTAGGATTAGGGTATTTATTAAACCTATCCCACTCTCTAGATACCACTTAGCACGTAAAGGAATATTATTTGGGGTCCAGCCATGGAGAAGATTTTAGTCACTAGGATAAGATAAAGAATAAACACATTATAAAAAAATCACATTAGGATTTTCTTTTTAACCTGTTCCTTAAAACACTAGTGCTTAGGAAATCTAATGGAGGCAAAAGCAGTCAAGGGTAGTTTAGGGTTAGGGTTAGGGTTAGGGTTAGTGTTAGGGTTAGGGTACGGCTTAGGGTATGGGATAGGGTACGGGTGAGGGTACGGCGTAGGGTAGGGGTTAGGGTTAGGGTTAGGGTTAGGGTTAGGGTTAGGGTACGGCTTAGGGTACGGGTGAGGGTACGGGTGAGGGTACTGCGTAGGGTATTGGTTAGGGTTAGGGTACGGCTTAGGATACGGGTTAGGGTACGGGTTAGGGTACGGCGTAGGGTAGGGGTTAGGGTTAGGGTTAGGGTTAGGGTTAGGGTTAGGGTACGGCTTAGGGTACGGGTTAGGGTACAGGTGAGGGTACGGCGTAGGGTATAGGTTAGGGTTAGGGTTAGGGTTAGGGTACGGCTTAGGATACGGGTTAGGGTACGGGTGAGGGTACGGCGTAGCGTATGGGTTAGGGTTAGGGTTAGGGTTAGGGTACGGCTTAGGGTACGGGTTAGGGTACGGGTGAGGGTACGGCGTAGGGTATGGGTTAGGGTTAGGGTTAGGGTTAGGGTTAGTTTTAGGGTTAGGGATTGGTTTAGGGTACGGGTTAGGACTAGCGTACGTGTTAGGGTTAGGGTTTGGGTTAGGGTTAGGGTACGCGTTAGGGTTAGGGTATGGGTTAGGGTTAGGGTACACGTTAGGATTAGGGTATTTATTAAACCTATCCCACTCTCTAGATACCACTTAGCACGTAAAGGAATATTATTTGGGGT
>NW_026871202.1:0-13524 GCF_028564815.1 Eubalaena glacialis
GAACCTTCTCCTTTTGCTCCAGCTAGCTAGCTGGCCCAAGCATTCAAGCGACCTCCGGAACACAGCTCTCGCAGGCCTTCGGTGCCATGCCAGGGGCACGCAGTGCAGAGCGTGGGCTGCAAGGAAAACACTCTTTTCCTGGTGTCCGTTCCGGGTACCCTTTTACTTACCCGCCCTTTCTCTAGGCCACGCAGAGACTAGCCATGACATGCTGTCTCGAAGAGGTAGAGCTTCCCCTGAACTCTCCTACGCTTAGAGACGGCGCGAGGACACGTAACCTTCCTGGAGCCTGAAGCCCCGTAGACTCCTCACACACTGCACAACTCCCTGCTTGGAGATGAAACCGGGGAAGTGCCAGAGTGCTCCTTCGGTCTCTTTTCGCTCGCCGGCAACTAAACGCACTAGGGCAGTTTTGAAGTTTCGGGATTCGGAAGCTCTGCGAACAGTGGCAATTCTCGGCAACAAAGGGCAGCCCCAGCCTCAAAGCTGCCGAAAGCAGAGGGCTGCTGTCAGTCTTCAGTGCTGGAGTGCCCCCGTGGTTAGGAAAAGGGCGCTCTCCTGAGAGCAACACGGTGCTTGCCTGTCCTTGCAGGAGGCATCGCCAAGGCGCCAGTGCTAAAGGGAACACGACTGTGCCGGGCAGGCTCATAGTGAGGCCCAGGGACTGCATGCACAAGCTTGGGCGTGCAGCATTTCCCGTGAAAACGTAGTCCACGCAGGGCCTTCACGCTAGTGAGCTTTCCAGGTCTCCTAGGCCTCCTGCCTCCTAGGCCCCTCCCGTGGAGGAAGACTGCAGCGCGAACGTCTCTTCCAAGGGCGACTTCACAACGTCCAGGGACCTTGGGCCTCCGGAGGACAGCTCGTAAGGCGGAGAGAAAGGCGACACACTGCTTCCTTCGTGGCAGAGCTAGACGTCCGAGCTTGCTAACGGCCGCCCGAGCACAGGTCCGGCAGGTCTTTGAGGTGTACGGCCAGTGGTTGCCAGCGCTGAACCTGGGCGGCAATGAAGCAACCCTCTCGGTGGGCTTTCGAATGGGAGCCCTTGCTTGCTGTCTCCCTACGCCAAGCAGACAGTTGCCTTTCGAAGCAGCCTGGCCAAGGCACACTGCTCCCCTGAAGCACCCACTAGCTTTTGGCAAGGCGTACGGACGGCGAGGCCTAGCCCAAGGCACTAAGTACGTCACGCTAGTCTCCCCGTCCCATGCAGAATTGCCCTGGTACGGCGTCTTAACAGGGACGGGCAGGGTGCCGCTTGAGACTCTTGGCCTCTGTCAGAAACTACCTGGACTCTGCAGGGCGCCACTCTGATACCGGTGACCTAGTGAGCAAAGAAAGCCCTCTTTCCCCCGCTGGAGAGCAGGCTACGTGCAGCGTCCAAGTTTCCTGCGGGAGAGTGTGGCTGCCTGTGTGGGCTTCACTTCTGGAAGGCCTGTGTGGAGCGACGAGAGAGGGTTCCTAGAGAAAGGGAACGTGTCCTGTGCCCTGCAGGAGGCATCCCAGAGCCCTCATGGCCAAAGGGAAAGCTAGAGCCCTCCACAGGGTTCCAAGTATCCTTCAGCTAGCCCGTCCACGCATTGAGGAGTGCAGGGGCTGTGCACTGACTCTGGGGCAGGTGGGGGCAGGAGCTCCAGTGTGCTTTTCCTCCTCCCCGTGCCCCATAGAGGAACGCTGCGCACAGGATCCCCCATTCTGGGCGACTGCGCAGCACTAGGCTCTCGAGTGCCTCCGGGTCACCGCTTTGAAAGCAGAGTGAAAGGGAACCTTCTCCTTTTGCTCCAGCTAGCTAGCTGGCCCAAGCATTCAAGCGACCTCCGGAACACAGCTCTCGCAGGCCTTCGGTGCCATGCCAGGGGCACGCAGTGCAGAGCGTGGGCTGCAAGGAAAACACTCTTTTCCTGGTGTCCGTTCCGGGTACCCTTTTACTTACCCGCCCTTTCTCTAGGCCACGCAGAGACTAGCCATGACATGCTGTCTCGAAGAGGTAGAGCTTCCCCTGAACTCTCCTACGCTTAGAGACGGCGCGAGGACACGTAACCTTCCTGGAGCCTGAAGCCCCGTAGACTCCTCACACACTGCACAACTCCCTGCTTGGAGATGAAACCGGGGAAGTGCCAGAGTGCTCCTTCGGTCTCTTTTCGCTCGCCGGCAACTAAACGCACTAGGGCAGTTTTGAAGTTTCGGATTCGGAAGCTCTGCGAACAGTGGCAATTCTCGGCAACAAAGGGCAGCCCCAGCCTCAAAGCTGCCGGAAAGCAGAGGGCTGCTGTCAGTCTTCAGTGCTGGAGTGCCCCCGTGGTTAGGAAAAGGGCGCTCTCCTGAGAGCAACACGGTGCTTGCCTGTCCTTGCAGGAGGCATCGCCAAGGCGCCAGTGCTAAAGGGAACACGACTGTGCCGGGCAGGCTCATAGTGAGGCCCAGGGACTGCATGCACAAGCTTGGGCGTGCAGCATTTCCCGTGAAAACGTAGTCCACGCAGGGCCTTCACGCTAGTGAGCTTTCCAGGTCTCCTAGGCCTCCTGCCTCCTAGGCCCCTCCCGTGGAGGAAGACTGCAGCGCGAACGTCTCTTCCAAGGGCGACTTCACAACGTCCAGGGACCTTGGGCCTCCGGAGGACAGCTCGTAAGGCGGAGAGAAAGGCGACACACTGCTTCCTTCGTGGCAGAGCTAGACGTCCGAGCTTGCTAACGGCCGCCCGAGCACAGGTCCGGCAGGTCTTTTAGGTGTACGGCCAGTGGTTGCCAGCGCTGAACCTGGGCGGCAATGAAGCAACCCTCTCGGTGGGCTTTCGAATGGGAGCCCTTGCTTGCTGTCTCCCTACGCCAAGCAGACAGTTGCCTTTCGAAGCAGCCTGGCCAAGGCACACTGCTCCCCTGAAGCACCCACTAGCTTTTGGCAAGGCGTACGGACGGCGAGGCCTAGCCCAAGGCACTAAGTACGTCACGCTAGTCTCCCCGTCCCATGCAGAATTGCCCTGGTACGGCGTCTTAACAGGGACGGGCAGGGTGCCGCTTGAGACTCTTGGCCTCTGTCAGAAACTACCTGGACTCTGCAGGGCGCCACTCTGATACCGGTGACCTAGTGAGCAAAGAAAGCCCTCTTTCCCCCGCTGGAGAGCAGGCTACGTGCAGCGTCCAAGTTTCCTGCGGGAGAGTGTGGCTGCCTGTGTGGGCTTCACTTCTGGAAGGCCTGTGTGGAGCGACGAGAGAGGGTTCCTAGAGAAAGGGAACGTGTCCTGTGCCCTGCAGGAGGCATCCCAGAGCCCTCATGGCCAAAGGGAAAGCTAGAGCCCTCCACAGGGTTCCAAGTATCCTTCAGCTAGCCCGTCCACGCATTGAGGAGTGCAGGGGCTGTGCACTGACTCTGGGGCAGGTGGGGGCAGGAGCTCCAGTGTGCTTTTCCTCCTCCCCGTGCCCCATAGAGGAACGCTGCGCACAGGATCCCCCATTCTGGGCGACTGCGCAGCACTAGGCTCTCGAGTGCCTCCGGGTCACCGCTTTGAAAGCAGAGTGAAAGGGAACCTTCTCCTTTTGCTCCAGCTAGCTAGCTGGCCCAAGCATTCAAGCGACCTCCGGAACACAGCTCTCGCAGGCCTTCGGTGCCATGCCAGGGGCACGCAGTGCAGAGCGTGGGCTGCAAGGAAAACACTCTTTTCCTGGTGTCCGTTCCGGGTACCCTTTTACTTACCCGCCCTTTCTCTAGGCCACGCAGAGACTAGCCATGACATGCTGTCTCGAAGAGGTAGAGCTTCCCCTGAACTCTCCTACGCTTAGAGACGGCGCGAGGACACGTAACCTTCCTGGAGCCTGAAGCCCCGTAGACTCCTCACACACTGCACAACTCCCTGCTTGGAGATGAAACCGGGGAAGTGCCAGAGTGCTCCTTCGGTCTCTTTTCGCTCGCCGGCAACTAAACGCACTAGGGCAGTTTTGAAGTTTCGGATTCGGAAGCTCTGCGAACAGTGGCAATTCTCGGCAACAAAGGGCAGCCCCAGCCTCAAAGCTGCCGGAAAGCAGAGGGCTGCTGTCAGTCTTCAGTGCTGGAGTGCCCCCGTGGTTAGGAAAAGGGCGCTCTCCTGAGAGCAACACGGTGCTTGCCTGTCCTTGCAGGAGGCATCGCCAAGGCGCCAGTGCTAAAGGGAACACGACTGTGCCGGGCAGGCTCATAGTGAGGCCCAGGGACTGCATGCACAAGCTTGGGCGTGCAGCATTTCCCGTGAAAACGTAGTCCACGCAGGGCCTTCACGCTAGTGAGCTTTCCAGGTCTCCTAGGCCTCCTGCCTCCTAGGCCCCTCCCGTGGAGGAAGACTGCAGCGCGAACGTCTCTTCCAAGGGCGACTTCACAACGTCCAGGGACCTTGGGCCTCCGGAGGACAGCTCGTAAGGCGGAGAGAAAGGCGACACACTGCTTCCTTCGTGGCAGAGCTAGACGTCCGAGCTTGCTAACGGCCGCCCGAGCACAGGTCCGGCAGGTCTTTTAGGTGTACGGCCAGTGGTTGCCAGCGCTGAACCTGGGCGGCAATGAAGCAACCCTCTCGGTGGGCTTTCGAATGGGAGCCCTTGCTTGCTGTCTCCCTACGCCAAGCAGACAGTTGCCTTTCGAAGCAGCCTGGCCAAGGCACACTGCTCCCCTGAAGCACCCACTAGCTTTTGGCAAGGCGTACGGACGGCGAGGCCTAGCCCAAGGCACTAAGTACGTCACGCTAGTCTCCCCGTCCCATGCAGAATTGCCCTGGTACGGCGTCTTAACAGGGACGGGCAGGGTGCCGCTTGAGACTCTTGGCCTCTGTCAGAAACTACCTGGACTCTGCAGGGCGCCACTCTGATACCGGTGACCTAGTGAGCAAAGAAAGCCCTCTTTCCCCCGCTGGAGAGCAGGCTACGTGCAGCGTCCAAGTTTCCTGCGGGAGAGTGTGGCTGCCTGTGTGGGCTTCACTTCTGGAAGGCCTGTGTGGAGCGACGAGAGAGGGTTCCTAGAGAAAGGGAACGTGTCCTGTGCCCTGCAGGAGGCATCCCAGAGCCCTCATGGCCAAAGGGAAAGCTAGAGCCCTCCACAGGGTTCCAAGTATCCTTCAGCTAGCCCGTCCACGCATTGAGGAGTGCAGGGGCTGTGCACTGACTCTGGGGCAGGTGGGGGCAGGAGCTCCAGTGTGCTTTTCCTCCTCCCCGTGCCCCATAGAGGAACGCTGCGCACAGGATCCCCCATTCTGGGCGACTGCGCAGCACTAGGCTCTCGAGTGCCTCCGGGTCACCGCTTTGAAAGCAGAGTGAAAGGGAACCTTCTCCTTTTGCTCCAGCTAGCTAGCTGGCCCAAGCATTCAAGCGACCTCCGGAACACAGCTCTCGCAGGCCTTCGGTGCCATGCCAGGGGCACGCAGTGCAGAGCGTGGGCTGCAAGGAAAACACTCTTTTCCTGGTGTCCGTTCCGGGTACCCTTTTACTTACCCGCCCTTTCTCTAGGCCACGCAGAGACTAGCCATGACATGCTGTCTCGAAGAGGTAGAGCTTCCCCTGAACTCTCCTACGCTTAGAGACGGCGCGAGGACACGTAACCTTCCTGGAGCCTGAAGCCCCGTAGACTCCTCACACACTGCACAACTCCCTGCTTGGAGATGAAACCGGGGAAGTGCCAGAGTGCTCCTTCGGTCTCTTTTCGCTCGCCGGCAACTAAACGCACTAGGGCAGTTTTGAAGTTTCGGATTCGGAAGCTCTGCGAACAGTGGCAATTCTCGGCAACAAAGGGCAGCCCCAGCCTCAAAGCTGCCGGAAAGCAGAGGGCTGCTGTCAGTCTTCAGTGCTGGAGTGCCCCCGTGGTTAGGAAAAGGGCGCTCTCCTGAGAGCAACACGGTGCTTGCCTGTCCTTGCAGGAGGCATCGCCAAGGCGCCAGTGCTAAAGGGAACACGACTGTGCCGGGCAGGCTCATAGTGAGGCCCAGGGACTGCATGCACAAGCTTGGGCGTGCAGCATTTCCCGTGAAAACGTAGTCCACGCAGGGCCTTCACGCTAGTGAGCTTTCCAGGTCTCCTAGGCCTCCTGCCTCCTAGGCCCCTCCCGTGGAGGAAGACTGCAGCGCGAACGTCTCTTCCAAGGGCGACTTCACAACGTCCAGGGACCTTGGGCCTCCGGAGGACAGCTCGTAAGGCGGAGAGAAAGGCGACACACTGCTTCCTTCGTGGCAGAGCTAGACGTCCGAGCTTGCTAACGGCCGCCCGAGCACAGGTCCGGCAGGTCTTTTAGGTGTACGGCCAGTGGTTGCCAGCGCTGAACCTGGGCGGCAATGAAGCAACCCTCTCGGTGGGCTTTCGAATGGGAGCCCTTGCTTGCTGTCTCCCTACGCCAAGCAGACAGTTGCCTTTCGAAGCAGCCTGGCCAAGGCACACTGCTCCCCTGAAGCACCCACTAGCTTTTGGCAAGGCGTACGGACGGCGAGGCCTAGCCCAAGGCACTAAGTACGTCACGCTAGTCTCCCCGTCCCATGCAGAATTGCCCTGGTACGGCGTCTTAACAGGGACGGGCAGGGTGCCGCTTGAGACTCTTGGCCTCTGTCAGAAACTACCTGGACTCTGCAGGGCGCCACTCTGATACCGGTGACCTAGTGAGCAAAGAAAGCCCTCTTTCCCCCGCTGGAGAGCAGGCTACGTGCAGCGTCCAAGTTTCCTGCGGGAGAGTGTGGCTGCCTGTGTGGGCTTCACTTCTGGAAGGCCTGTGTGGAGCGACGAGAGAGGGTTCCTAGAGAAAGGGAACGTGTCCTGTGCCCTGCAGGAGGCATCCCAGAGCCCTCATGGCCAAAGGGAAAGCTAGAGCCCTCCACAGGGTTCCAAGTATCCTTCAGCTAGCCCGTCCACGCATTGAGGAGTGCAGGGGCTGTGCACTGACTCTGGGGCAGGTGGGGGCAGGAGCTCCAGTGTGCTTTTCCTCCTCCCCGTGCCCCATAGAGGAACGCTGCGCACAGGATCCCCCATTCTGGGCGACTGCGCAGCACTAGGCTCTCGAGTGCCTCCGGGTCACCGCTTTGAAAGCAGAGTGAAAGGGAACCTTCTCCTTTTGCTCCAGCTAGCTAGCTGGCCCAAGCATTCAAGCGACCTCCGGAACACAGCTCTCGCAGGCCTTCGGTGCCATGCCAGGGGCACGCAGTGCAGAGCGTGGGCTGCAAGGAAAACACTCTTTTCCTGGTGTCCGTTCCGGGTACCCTTTTACTTACCCGCCCTTTCTCTAGGCCACGCAGAGACTAGCCATGACATGCTGTCTCGAAGAGGTAGAGCTTCCCCTGAACTCTCCTACGCTTAGAGACGGCGCGAGGACACGTAACCTTCCTGGAGCCTGAAGCCCCGTAGACTCCTCACACACTGCACAACTCCCTGCTTGGAGATGAAACCGGGGAAGTGCCAGAGTGCTCCTTCGGTCTCTTTTCGCTCGCCGGCAACTAAACGCACTAGGGCAGTTTTGAAGTTTCGGATTCGGAAGCTCTGCGAACAGTGGCAATTCTCGGCAACAAAGGGCAGCCCCAGCCTCAAAGCTGCCGGAAAGCAGAGGGCTGCTGTCAGTCTTCAGTGCTGGAGTGCCCCCGTGGTTAGGAAAAGGGCGCTCTCCTGAGAGCAACACGGTGCTTGCCTGTCCTTGCAGGAGGCATCGCCAAGGCGCCAGTGCTAAAGGGAACACGACTGTGCCGGGCAGGCTCATAGTGAGGCCCAGGGACTGCATGCACAAGCTTGGGCGTGCAGCATTTCCCGTGAAAACGTAGTCCACGCAGGGCCTTCACGCTAGTGAGCTTTCCAGGTCTCCTAGGCCTCCTGCCTCCTAGGCCCCTCCCGTGGAGGAAGACTGCAGCGCGAACGTCTCTTCCAAGGGCGACTTCACAACGTCCAGGGACCTTGGGCCTCCGGAGGACAGCTCGTAAGGCGGAGAGAAAGGCGACACACTGCTTCCTTCGTGGCAGAGCTAGACGTCCGAGCTTGCTAACGGCCGCCCGAGCACAGGTCCGGCAGGTCTTTTAGGTGTACGGCCAGTGGTTGCCAGCGCTGAACCTGGGCGGCAATGAAGCAACCCTCTCGGTGGGCTTTCGAATGGGAGCCCTTGCTTGCTGTCTCCCTACGCCAAGCAGACAGTTGCCTTTCGAAGCAGCCTGGCCAAGGCACACTGCTCCCCTGAAGCACCCACTAGCTTTTGGCAAGGCGTACGGACGGCGAGGCCTAGCCCAAGGCACTAAGTACGTCACGCTAGTCTCCCCGTCCCATGCAGAATTGCCCTGGTACGGCGTCTTAACAGGGACGGGCAGGGTGCCGCTTGAGACTCTTGGCCTCTGTCAGAAACTACCTGGACTCTGCAGGGCGCCACTCTGATACCGGTGACCTAGTGAGCAAAGAAAGCCCTCTTTCCCCCGCTGGAGAGCAGGCTACGTGCAGCGTCCAAGTTTCCTGCGGGAGAGTGTGGCTGCCTGTGTGGGCTTCACTTCTGGAAGGCCTGTGTGGAGCGACGAGAGAGGGTTCCTAGAGAAAGGGAACGTGTCCTGTGCCCTGCAGGAGGCATCCCAGAGCCCTCATGGCCAAAGGGAAAGCTAGAGCCCTCCACAGGGTTCCAAGTATCCTTCAGCTAGCCCGTCCACGCATTGAGGAGTGCAGGGGCTGTGCACTGACTCTGGGGCAGGTGGGGGCAGGAGCTCCAGTGTGCTTTTCCTCCTCCCCGTGCCCCATAGAGGAACGCTGCGCACAGGATCCCCCATTCTGGGCGACTGCGCAGCACTAGGCTCTCGAGTGCCTCCGGGTCACCGCTTTGAAAGCAGAGTGAAAGGGAACCTTCTCCTTTTGCTCCAGCTAGCTAGCTGGCCCAAGCATTCAAGCGACCTCCGGAACACAGCTCTCGCAGGCCTTCGGTGCCATGCCAGGGGCACGCAGTGCAGAGCGTGGGCTGCAAGGAAAACACTCTTTTCCTGGTGTCCGTTCCGGGTACCCTTTTACTTACCCGCCCTTTCTCTAGGCCACGCAGAGACTAGCCATGACATGCTGTCTCGAAGAGGTAGAGCTTCCCCTGAACTCTCCTACGCTTAGAGACGGCGCGAGGACACGTAACCTTCCTGGAGCCTGAAGCCCCGTAGACTCCTCACACACTGCACAACTCCCTGCTTGGAGATGAAACCGGGGAAGTGCCAGAGTGCTCCTTCGGTCTCTTTTCGCTCGCCGGCAACTAAACGCACTAGGGCAGTTTTGAAGTTTCGGATTCGGAAGCTCTGCGAACAGTGGCAATTCTCGGCAACAAAGGGCAGCCCCAGCCTCAAAGCTGCCGGAAAGCAGAGGGCTGCTGTCAGTCTTCAGTGCTGGAGTGCCCCCGTGGTTAGGAAAAGGGCGCTCTCCTGAGAGCAACACGGTGCTTGCCTGTCCTTGCAGGAGGCATCGCCAAGGCGCCAGTGCTAAAGGGAACACGACTGTGCCGGGCAGGCTCATAGTGAGGCCCAGGGACTGCATGCACAAGCTTGGGCGTGCAGCATTTCCCGTGAAAACGTAGTCCACGCAGGGCCTTCACGCTAGTGAGCTTTCCAGGTCTCCTAGGCCTCCTGCCTCCTAGGCCCCTCCCGTGGAGGAAGACTGCAGCGCGAACGTCTCTTCCAAGGGCGACTTCACAACGTCCAGGGACCTTGGGCCTCCGGAGGACAGCTCGTAAGGCGGAGAGAAAGGCGACACACTGCTTCCTTCGTGGCAGAGCTAGACGTCCGAGCTTGCTAACGGCCGCCCGAGCACAGGTCCGGCAGGTCTTTTAGGTGTACGGCCAGTGGTTGCCAGCGCTGAACCTGGGCGGCAATGAAGCAACCCTCTCGGTGGGCTTTCGAATGGGAGCCCTTGCTTGCTGTCTCCCTACGCCAAGCAGACAGTTGCCTTTCGAAGCAGCCTGGCCAAGGCACACTGCTCCCCTGAAGCACCCACTAGCTTTTGGCAAGGCGTACGGACGGCGAGGCCTAGCCCAAGGCACTAAGTACGTCACGCTAGTCTCCCCGTCCCATGCAGAATTGCCCTGGTACGGCGTCTTAACAGGGACGGGCAGGGTGCCGCTTGAGACTCTTGGCCTCTGTCAGAAACTACCTGGACTCTGCAGGGCGCCACTCTGATACCGGTGACCTAGTGAGCAAAGAAAGCCCTCTTTCCCCCGCTGGAGAGCAGGCTACGTGCAGCGTCCAAGTTTCCTGCGGGAGAGTGTGGCTGCCTGTGTGGGCTTCACTTCTGGAAGGCCTGTGTGGAGCGACGAGAGAGGGTTCCTAGAGAAAGGGAACGTGTCCTGTGCCCTGCAGGAGGCATCCCAGAGCCCTCATGGCCAAAGGGAAAGCTAGAGCCCTCCACAGGGTTCCAAGTATCCTTCAGCTAGCCCGTCCACGCATTGAGGAGTGCAGGGGCTGTGCACTGACTCTGGGGCAGGTGGGGGCAGGAGCTCCAGTGTGCTTTTCCTCCTCCCCGTGCCCCATAGAGGAACGCTGCGCACAGGATCCCCCATTCTGGGCGACTGCGCAGCACTAGGCTCTCGAGTGCCTCCGGGTCACCGCTTTGAAAGCAGAGTGAAAGGGAACCTTCTCCTTTTGCTCCAGCTAGCTAGCTGGCCCAAGCATTCAAGCGACCTCCGGAACACAGCTCTCGCAGGCCTTCGGTGCCATGCCAGGGGCACGCAGTGCAGAGCGTGGGCTGCAAGGAAAACACTCTTTTCCTGGTGTCCGTTCCGGGTACCCTTTTACTTACCCGCCCTTTCTCTAGGCCACGCAGAGACTAGCCATGACATGCTGTCTCGAAGAGGTAGAGCTTCCCCTGAACTCTCCTACGCTTAGAGACGGCGCGAGGACACGTAACCTTCCTGGAGCCTGAAGCCCCGTAGACTCCTCACACACTGCACAACTCCCTGCTTGGAGATGAAACCGGGGAAGTGCCAGAGTGCTCCTTCGGTCTCTTTTCGCTCGCCGGCAACTAAACGCACTAGGGCAGTTTTGAAGTTTCGGATTCGGAAGCTCTGCGAACAGTGGCAATTCTCGGCAACAAAGGGCAGCCCCAGCCTCAAAGCTGCCGGAAAGCAGAGGGCTGCTGTCAGTCTTCAGTGCTGGAGTGCCCCCGTGGTTAGGAAAAGGGCGCTCTCCTGAGAGCAACACGGTGCTTGCCTGTCCTTGCAGGAGGCATCGCCAAGGCGCCAGTGCTAAAGGGAACACGACTGTGCCGGGCAGGCTCATAGTGAGGCCCAGGGACTGCATGCACAAGCTTGGGCGTGCAGCATTTCCCGTGAAAACGTAGTCCACGCAGGGCCTTCACGCTAGTGAGCTTTCCAGGTCTCCTAGGCCTCCTGCCTCCTAGGCCCCTCCCGTGGAGGAAGACTGCAGCGCGAACGTCTCTTCCAAGGGCGACTTCACAACGTCCAGGGACCTTGGGCCTCCGGAGGACAGCTCGTAAGGCGGAGAGAAAGGCGACACACTGCTTCCTTCGTGGCAGAGCTAGACGTCCGAGCTTGCTAACGGCCGCCCGAGCACAGGTCCGGCAGGTCTTTTAGGTGTACGGCCAGTGGTTGCCAGCGCTGAACCTGGGCGGCAATGAAGCAACCCTCTCGGTGGGCTTTCGAATGGGAGCCCTTGCTTGCTGTCTCCCTACGCCAAGCAGACAGTTGCCTTTCGAAGCAGCCTGGCCAAGGCACACTGCTCCCCTGAAGCACCCACTAGCTTTTGGCAAGGCGTACGGACGGCGAGGCCTAGCCCAAGGCACTAAGTACGTCACGCTAGTCTCCCCGTCCCATGCAGAATTGCCCTGGTACGGCGTCTTAACAGGGACGGGCAGGGTGCCGCTTGAGACTCTTGGCCTCTGTCAGAAACTACCTGGACTCTGCAGGGCGCCACTCTGATACCGGTGACCTAGTGAGCAAAGAAAGCCCTCTTTCCCCCGCTGGAGAGCAGGCTACGTGCAGCGTCCAAGTTTCCTGCGGGAGAGTGTGGCTGCCTGTGTGGGCTTCACTTCTGGAAGGCCTGTGTGGAGCGACGAGAGAGGGTTCCTAGAGAAAGGGAACGTGTCCTGTGCCCTGCAGGAGGCATCCCAGAGCCCTCATGGCCAAAGGGAAAGCTAGAGCCCTCCACAGGGTTCCAAGTATCCTTCAGCTAGCCCGTCCACGCATTGAGGAGTGCAGGGGCTGTGCACTGACTCTGGGGCAGGTGGGGGCAGGAGCTCCAGTGTGCTTTTCCTCCTCCCCGTGCCCCATAGAGGAACGCTGCGCACAGGATCCCCCATTCTGGGCGACTGCGCAGCACTAGGCTCTCGAGTGCCTCCGGGTCACCGCTTTGAAAGCAGAGTGAAAGGGAACCTTCTCCTTTTGCTCCAGCTAGCTAGCTGGCCCAAGCATTCAAGCGACCTCCGGAACACAGCTCTCGCAGGCCTTCGGTGCCATGCCAGGGGCACGCAGTGCAGAGCGTGGGCTGCAAGGAAAACACTCTTTTCCTGGTGTCCGTTCCGGGTACCCTTTTACTTACCCGCCCTTTCTCTAGGCCACGCAGAGACTAGCCATGACATGCTGTCTCGAAGAGGTAGAGCTTCCCCTGAACTCTCCTACGCTTAGAGACGGCGCGAGGACACGTAACCTTCCTGGAGCCTGAAGCCCCGTAGACTCCTCACACACTGCACAACTCCCTGCTTGGAGATGAAACCGGGGAAGTGCCAGAGTGCTCCTTCGGTCTCTTTTCGCTCGCCGGCAACTAAACGCACTAGGGCAGTTTTGAAGTTTCGGATTCGGAAGCTCTGCGAACAGTGGCAATTCTCGGCAACAAAGGGCAGCCCCAGCCTCAAAGCTGCCGGAAAGCAGAGGGCTGCTGTCAGTCTTCAGTGCTGGAGTGCCCCCGTGGTTAGGAAAAGGGCGCTCTCCTGAGAGCAACACGGTGCTTGCCTGTCCTTGCAGGAGGCATCGCCAAGGCGCCAGTGCTAAAGGGAACACGACTGTGCCGGGCAGGCTCATAGTGAGGCCCAGGGACTGCATGCACAAGCTTGGGCGTGCAGCATTTCCCGTGAAAACGTAGTCCACGCAGGGCCTTCACGCTAGTGAGCTTTCCAGGTCTCCTAGGCCTCCTGCCTCCTAGGCCCCTCCCGTGGAGGAAGACTGCAGCGCGAACGTCTCTTCCAAGGGCGACTTCACAACGTCCAGGGACCTTGGGCCTCCGGAGGACAGCTCGTAAGGCGGAGAGAAAGGCGACACACTGCTTCCTTCGTGGCAGAGCTAGACGTCCGAGCTTGCTAACGGCCGCCCGAGCACAGGTCCGGCAGGTCTTTTAGGTGTACGGCCAGTGGTTGCCAGCGCTGAACCTGGGCGGCAATGAAGCAACCCTCTCGGTGGGCTTTCGAATGGGAGCCCTTGCTTGCTGTCTCCCTACGCCAAGCAGACAGTTGCCTTTCGAAGCAGCCTGGCCAAGGCACACTGCTCCCCTGAAGCACCCACTAGCTTTTGGCAAGGCGTACGGACGGCGAGGCCTAGCCCAAGGCACTAAGTACGTCACGCTAGTCTCCCCGTCCCATGCAGAATTGCCCTGGTACGGCG
>NW_026871203.1:0-13459 GCF_028564815.1 Eubalaena glacialis
AGCCAGTAGAGGACCTGCACCGCTTGTCTCTTCCTCATCAGAGTATGTATGCATTTGCCACAGGCAAGGTGCAAGTACAGAGTGCTGCGTACTGTGCCTGCAATGTCAGCCAGCTAACCTTCTCCAGCACTGAGTGCTTTCTTCCTCTGCCCATTCACACAACGCGCTTGACCAAGGACTCTGATGTGTTCCTGGAAATGGACTTGACCGGACAGGAAACAGAGCCTATTCGTCCCTCTTAGAATGGGAGGTTTCCCCCGGTATCCTGAGAAACACTTTGAATGGAGCCACCCGCACCATGTTTGTCTCACAGGGTTGAGGACTCTGAAGGAAAGGTAGACTTTTGCCTTTGACACACGGAGGGGTGCGTTTCGTAAACATGGAGAGCTGATATTTCCATTTTCTGTCAGAACTTGACTGCCACCACAGCCGCTGACGAATGTGATCGCAAGGGCTTGCAGACGGCCACTCGCAGCAGGTTTCTCCCTGAAAGCCCATTAGGGAAGCGTTCCTCACCTTCAGAAGCAACGACTACACGCTCTAATGTATCTCGCAGCGAAGACATATTTGAAGTCTAGTGCAGCACTACATTGTTGAAGAGATCAGGAATACTTTGGGCTCTCGGCTGAGGTGTTTGCAAGAAGTGCAAAACCTCTGCGTGCCGAAGGAGAGAAGGCCGGAGGGCTTGACACACTGCTGTGAATTCCTGCTGCCCATCGTAAACGGAATGTGTCGCCCTAAGCTCTGTACTCGCCGAGGTGTGTCAGAGAAGGCCAGTAAGGGCCGGAAGAGGTTGAGAGGGCTAGAGCCCGAGGAGTGTCGGCGAGAGCCCTAAAATCAGCCTACCATGAGCTTCACGGAACGCTGCCTGATGCTCTCTGCGCCAAAGCCATCAAGGGAGTAAGCTGTTCAGACGGCCTGCCAAGGCTGAGTTGTGCCCAGTCAAACTTCCTCTCTCCCATTTACAGGAAGGTATCTCTGGGAACACTGTCCTTGACGTGTATGTATGGCTGGCAGGGGACTGAAACAGGGCGTGAGTTCTCTCCCATGCGTGCTAACAAGCGTGCTGGGATAGGCGGTGTTTCCTCCGTCCTAGCCTGGCAATGGCCACAGCCTGCAAGCAAAGGCCTTCCCGTCCCGCCTACAACGAAGAGCTTCCCAAAGGGAACCTGAGCTTTTCAGCCGGCACAGTTTGACCTGTGTCTCACCTGAGGAATGCAGCCAAGTGTTTCCCTCTCTCGATTCAATGACCCTGCCCTGCGGCCTTTCCTTGACAGGAAGTCAAGGTCCAAGTGTGCTGTGTACGACATTGCTTGTTGCAGCCACCAGGAGTATTGCACGTGCTCTGGGAACTTCGAGCTCTGCCGGAGCTCTGTGTGCCCACCAGCGGAATTGTATGTGCGATTGGGTACGGATCTAACACGCCGTGATCTCAGTCAGGTGCAGGGCAAGATCTTTCAGACGGCAGAGTGAAACCTGCATTTCACCCTAAGTTTGCGGGCACTTGTTTCTCCCCCTAAGACTCGACTACCCTTCAGGGATATTTCTCTGAGGGGAAGATGTATGTGAAGGGTGAGGGTGGTGCATCAAGCGTCGTGATTAACACTCCTGTCATTTGGCTCTTTCCAGTTCATTGAGAGCGCCGCTCGGGCACCGTGTGCCAAAGGCAACGTGGAAGCACAGGCGCTGCTGCAGGGAAGGAAATCCTCGGTCCTCACAGAATTTATATATCCGTTTCCCACGAGCTGGATCAACAAAGCCTCACAGCCTCTGCCCAGGCAAAGTACGGAACGTGTCCCTGGGGGCAGGAGGAAACGGCTCTTCCATTTTGGGTAGACTTGCACATAAGCCGGTCTCAAGTTCCATGGGCAAGCTTCTCTGTTGTCATCTACAAATAAGTGGGAAAGCCAGTAGAGGACCTGCACCGCTTGTCTCTTCCTCATCAGAGTATGTATGCATTTGCCACAGGCAAGGTGCAAGTACAGAGTGCTGCGTACTGTGCCTGCAATGTCAGCCAGCTAACCTTCTCCAGCACTGAGTGCTTTCTTCCTCTGCCCATTCACACAACGCGCTTGACCAAGGACTCTGATGTGTTCCTGGAAATGGACTTGACCGGACAGGAAACAGAGCCTATTCGTCCCTCTTAGAATGGGAAGTTTCCCCCGGTATCCTGAGAAACACTTTGAATGGAGCCACCCGCACCATGTTTGTCTCACAGGGTTGAGGACTCTGAAGGAAAGGTAGACTTTTGCCTTTGACACACGGAGGGGTGCGTTTCGTAAACATGGAGAGCTGATATTTCCATTTGCTGTCAGAACTTGACTGCCACCACAGCCGCTGACGAATGTGATCGCAAGGGCTTGCAGACGGCCACTCGCAGCAGGTTTCTCCCTGAAAGCCCATTAGGGAAGCGTTCCTCACCTTCAGAAGCAACGACTACACGCTCTAATGTATCTCGCAGCGAAGACATATTTGAAGTCTAGTGCAGCACTACATTGTTGAAGAGCTCAGGAATACTTTGGGCTCTCCGCTGAGGTGTTTGCAAGAAGTGCAAAACCTCTGCGTGCCGAAGGAGAGAAGGCCGGAGGGCTTGACACACTGCTGTGAATTCCTGCTGCCCATCGTAAACGGAATGTGTCGCCCTAAGCTCTGTACTCGCCGAGGTGTGTCAGAGAAGGCCAGTAAGGGCCGGAAGAGGTTGAGAGGGCTAGAGCCCGAGGAGTGTCGGCGAGAGCCCTAAAATCAGCCTACCATGAGCTTCACGGAACGCTGCCTGATGCTCTCTGCGCCAAAGCCATCAAGGGAGTAAGCTGTTCAGACGGCCTGCCAAGGCTGAGTTGTGCCCAGTCAAACTTCCTCTCTCCCATTTACAGGAAGGTATCTCTGGGAACACTGTCCTTGACGTGTATGTATGGCTGGCAGGGGACTGAAACAGGGCGTGAGTTCTCTCCCATGCGTGCTAACAAGCGTGCTGGGATAGGCGGTGTTTCCTCCGTCCTAGCCTGGCAATGGCCACAGCCTGCAAGCAAAGGCCTTCCCGTCCCGCCTACAACGAAGAGCTTCCCAAAGGGAACCTGAGCTTTTCAGCCGGCACAGTTTGACCTGTGTCTCACCTGAGGAAT
Organism: Eubalaena glacialis; assembly: GCF_028564815.1. Taxonomy (NCBI): domain Eukaryota; kingdom Metazoa; phylum Chordata; class Mammalia; order Artiodactyla; family Balaenidae; genus Eubalaena; species Eubalaena glacialis. The sequence goes on from NW_026871203.1 coordinate 3,123, forward strand.
GCAGCCAAGTGTTTCCCTCTCTCGATTCAATGACCCTGCCCTGCGGCCTTTCCTTGACAGGACGTCAAGGTCCAAGTGTGCTGTGTACGACATTGCTTGTTGCAGCCACCAGGAGTATTGCACGTGCTCTGGGAACTTCGAGCTCTGCCGGAGCTCTGTGTGCCCACCAGCGGAATTGTATGTGCGATTGGGTACGGATCTAACACGCCGTGATCTCAGTCAGGTGCAGGGCAAGATCTTTCAGACGGCAGAGTGAAACCTGCATTTCACCCTAAGTTTGCGGGCACTTGTTTCTCCCCCTAAGACTCGACTACCCTTCAGGGATATTTCTCTGAGGGGAAGATGTATGTGAAGGGTGAGGGTGGTGCATCAAGCGTCGTGATTAACACTCCTGTCATTTGGCTCTTTCCAGTTCATTGAGAGCGCCGCTCGGGCACCGTGTGCCAAAGGCAACGTGGAAGCACAGGCGCTGCTGCAGGGAAGGAAATCCTCGGTCCTCACAGAATTTATATATCCGTTTCCCACGAGCTGGATCAACAAAGCCTCACAGCCTCTGCCCAGGCAAAGTACGGAACGTGTCCCTGGGGGCAGGAGGAAACGGCTCTTCCATTTTGGGTAGACTTGCACATAAGCCGGTCTCAAGTTCCATGGGCAAGCTTCTCTGTTGTCATCTACAAATAAGTGGGAAAGCCAGTAGAGGACCTGCACCGCTTGTCTCTTCCTCATCAGAGTATGTATGCATTTGCCACAGGCAAGGTGCAAGTACAGAGTGCTGCGTACTGTGCCTGCAATGTCAGCCAGCTAACCTTCTCCAGCACTGAGTGCTTTCTTCCTCTGCCCATTCACACAACGCGCTTGACCAAGGACTCTGATGTGTTCCTGGAAATGGACTTGACCGGACAGGAAACAGAGCCTATTCGTCCCTCTTAGAATGGGAAGTTTCCCCCGGTATCCTGAGAAACACTTTGAATGGAGCCACCCGCACCATGTTTGTCTCACAGGGTTGAGGACTCTGAAGGAAAGGTAGACTTTTGCCTTTGACACACGGAGGGGTGCGTTTCGTAAACATGGAGAGCTGATATTTCCATTTGCTGTCAGAACTTGACTGCCACCACAGCCGCTGACGAATGTGATCGCAAGGGCTTGCAGACGGCCACTCGCAGCAGGTTTCTCCCTGAAAGCCCATTAGGGAAGCGTTCCTCACCTTCAGAAGCAACGACTACACGCTCTAATGTATCTCGCAGCGAAGACATATTTGAAGTCTAGTGCAGCACTACATTGTTGAAGAGCTCAGGAATACTTTGGGCTCTCGGCTGAGGTGTTTGCAAGAAGTGCAAAACCTCTGCGTGCCGAAGGAGAGAAGGCCGGAGGGCTTGACACACTGCTGTGAATTCCTGCTGCCCATCGTAAACGGAATGTGTCGCCCTAAGCTCTGTACTCGCCGAGGTGTGTCAGAGAAGGCCAGTAAGGGCCGGAAGAGGTTGAGAGGGCTAGAGCCCGAGGAGTGTCGGCGAGAGCCCTAAAATCAGCCTACCATGAGCTTCACGGAACGCTGCCTGATGCTCTCTGCGCCAAAGCCATCAAGGGAGTAAGCTGTTCAGACGGCCTGCCAAGGCTGAGTTGTGCCCAGTCAAACTTCCTCTCTCCCATTTACAGGAAGGTATCTCTGGGAACACTGTCCTTGACGTGTATGTATGGCTGGCAGGGGACTGAAACAGGGCGTGAGTTCTCTCCCATGCGTGCTAACAAGCGTGCTGGGATAGGCGGTGTTTCCTCCGTCCTAGCCTGGCAATGGCCACAGCCTGCAAGCAAAGGCCTTCCCGTCCCGCCTACAACGAAGAGCTTCCCAAAGGGAACCTGAGCTTTTCAGCCGGCACAGTTTGACCTGTGTCTCACCTGAGGAATGCAGCCAAGTGTTTCCCTCTCTCGATTCAATGACCCTGCCCTGCGGCCTTTCCTTGACAGGAAGTCAAGGTCCAAGTGTGCTGTGTACGACATTGCTTGTTGCAGCCACCAGGAGTATTGCACGTGCTCTGGGAACTTCGAGCTCTGCCGGAGCTCTGTGTGCCCACCAGCGGAATTGTATGTGCGATTGGGTACGGATCTAACACGCCGTGATCTCAGTCAGGTGCAGGGCAAGATCTTTCAGACGGCAGAGTGAAACCTGCATTTCACCCTAAGTTTGCGGGCACTTGTTTCTCCCCCTAAGACTCGACTACCCTTCAGGGATATTTCTCTGAGGGGAAGATGTATGTGAAGGGTGAGGGTGGTGCATCAAGCGTCGTGATTAACACTCCTGTCATTTGGCTCTTTCCAGTTCATTGAGAGCGCCGCTCGGGCACCGTGTGCCAAAGGCAACGTGGAAGCACAGGCGCTGCTGCAGGGAAGGAAATCCTCGTTCCTCACAGAATTTATATATCCGTTTCCCACGAGCTGGATCAACAAAGCCTCACAGCCTCTGCCCAGGCAAAGTACGGAACGTGTCCCTGGGGGCAGGAGGAAACGGCTCTTCCATTTTGGGTAGACTTGCACATAAGCCGGTCTCAAGTTCCATGGGCAAGCTTCTCTGTTGTCATCTACAAATAAGTGGGAAAGCCAGTAGAGGACCTGCACCGCTTGTCTCTTCCTCATCAGAGTATGTATGCATTTGCCACAGGCAAGGTGCAAGTACAGAGTGCTGCGTACTGTGCCTGCAATGTCAGCCAGCTAACCTTCTCCAGCACTGAGTGCTTTCTTCCTCTGCCCATTCACACAACGCGCTTGACCAAGGACTCTGATGTGTTCCTGGAAATGGACTTGACCGGACAGGAAACAGAGCCTATTCGTCCCTCTTAGAATGGGAAGTTTCCCCCGGTATCCTGAGAAACACTTTGAATGGAGCCACCCGCACCATGTTTGTCTCACAGGGTTGAGGACTCTGAAGGAAAGGTAGACTTTTGCCTTTGACACACGGAGGGGTGCGTTTCGTAAACATGGAGAGCTGATATTTCCATTTGCTGTCAGAACTTGACTGCCACCACAGCCGCTGACGAATGTGATCGCAAGGGCTTGCAGACGGCCACTCGCAGCAGGTTTCTCCCTGAAAGCCCATTAGGGAAGCGTTCCTCACCTTCAGAAGCAACGACTACACGCTCTAATGTATCTCGCAGCGAAGACATATTTGAAGTCTAGTGCAGCACTACATTGTTGAAGAGCTCAGGAATACTTTGGGCTCTCCGCTGAGGTGTTTGCAAGAAGTGCAAAACCTCTGCGTGCCGAAGGAGAGAAGGCCGGAGGGCTTGACACACTGCTGTGAATTCCTGCTGCCCATCGTAAACGGAATGTGTCGCCCTAAGCTCTGTACTCGCCGAGGTGTGTCAGAGAAGGCCAGTAAGGGCCGGAAGAGGTTGAGAGGGCTAGAGCCCGAGGAGTGTCGGCGAGAGCCCTAAAATCAGCCTACCATGAGCTTCACGGAACGCTGCCTGATGCTCTCTGCGCCAAAGCCATCAAGGGAGTAAGCTGTTCAGACGGCCTGCCAAGGCTGAGTTGTGCCCAGTCAAACTTCCTCTCTCCCATTTACAGGAAGGTATCTCTGGGAACACTGTCCTTGACGTGTATGTATGGCTGGCAGGGGACTGAAACAGGGCGTGAGTTCTCTCCCATGCGTGCTAACAAGCGTGCTGGGATAGGCGGTGTTTCCTCCGTCCTAGCCTGGCAATGGCCACAGCCTGCAAGCAAAGGCCTTCCCGTCCCGCCTACAACGAAGAGCTTCCCAAAGGGAACCTGAGCTTTTCAGCCGGCACAGTTTGACCTGTGTCTCACCTGAGGAATGCAGCCAAGTGTTTCCCTCTCTCGATTCAATGACCCTGCCCTGCGGCCTTTCCTTGACAGGAAGTCAAGGTCCAAGTGTGCTGTGTACGACATTGCTTGTTGCAGCCACCAGGAGTATTGCACGTGCTCTGGGAACTTCGAGCTCTGCCGGAGCTCTGTGTGCCCACCAGCGGAATTGTATGTGCGATTGGGTACGGATCTAACACGCCGTGATCTCAGTCAGGTGCAGGGCAAGATCTTTCAGACGGCAGAGTGAAACCTGCATTTCACCCTAAGTTTGCGGGCACTTGTTTCTCCCCCTAAGACTCGACTACCCTTCAGGGATATTTCTCTGAGGGGAAGATGTATGTGAAGGGTGAGGGTGGTGCATCAAGCGTCGTGATTAACACTCCTGTCATTTGGCTCTTTCCAGTTCATTGAGAGCGCCGCTCGGGCACCGTGTGCCAAAGGCAACGTGGAAGCACAGGCGCTGCTGCAGGGAAGGAAATCCTCGTTCCTCACAGAATTTATATATCCGTTTCCCACGAGCTGGATCAACAAAGCCTCACAGCCTCTGCCCAGGCAAAGTACGGAACGTGTCCCTGGGGGCAGGAGGAAACGGCTCTTCCATTTTGGGTAGACTTGCACATAAGCCGGTCTCAAGTTCCATGGGCAAGCTTCTCTGTTGTCATCTACAAATAAGTGGGAAAGCCAGTAGAGGACCTGCACCGCTTGTCTCTTCCTCATCAGAGTATGTATGCATTTGCCACAGGCAAGGTGCAAGTACAGAGTGCTGCGTACTGTGCCTGCAATGTCAGCCAGCTAACCTTCTCCAGCACTGAGTGCTTTCTTCCTCTGCCCATTCACACAACGCGCTTGACCAAGGACTCTGATGTGTTCCTGGAAATGGACTTGACCGGACAGGAAACAGAGCCTATTCGTCCCTCTTAGAATGGGAAGTTTCCCCCGGTATCCTGAGAAACACTTTGAATGGAGCCACCCGCACCATGTTTGTCTCACAGGGTTGAGGACTCTGAAGGAAAGGTAGACTTTTGCCTTTGACACACGGAGGGGTGCGTTTCGTAAACATGGAGAGCTGATATTTCCATTTGCTGTCAGAACTTGACTGCCACCACAGCCGCTGACGAATGTGATCGCAAGGGCTTGCAGACGGCCACTCGCAGCAGGTTTCTCCCTGAAAGCCCATTAGGGAAGCGTTCCTCACCTTCAGAAGCAACGACTACACGCTCTAATGTATCTCGCAGCGAAGACATATTTGAAGTCTAGTGCAGCACTACATTGTTGAAGAGCTCAGGAATACTTTGGGCTCTCGGCTGAGGTGTTTGCAAGAAGTGCAAAACCTCTGCGTGCCGAAGGAGAGAAGGCCGGAGGGCTTGACACACTGCTGTGAATTCCTGCTGCCCATCGTAAACGGAATGTGTCGCCCTAAGCTCTGTACTCGCCGAGGTGTGTCAGAGAAGGCCAGTAAGGGCCGGAAGAGGTTGAGAGGGCTAGAGCCCGAGGAGTGTCGGCGAGAGCCCTAAAATCAGCCTACCATGAGCTTCACGGAACGCTGCCTGATGCTCTCTGCGCCAAAGCCATCAAGGGAGTAAGCTGTTCAGACGGCCTGCCAAGGCTGAGTTGTGCCCAGTCAAACTTCCTCTCTCCCATTTACAGGAAGGTATCTCTGGGAACACTGTCCTTGACGTGTATGTATGGCTGGCAGGGGACTGAAACAGGGCGTGAGTTCTCTCCCATGCGTGCTAACAAGCGTGCTGGGATAGGCGGTGTTTCCTCCGTCCTAGCCTGGCAATGGCCACAGCCTGCAAGCAAAGGCCTTCCCGTCCCGCCTACAACGAAGAGCTTCCCAAAGGGAACCTGAGCTTTTCAGCCGGCACAGTTTGACCTGTGTCTCACCTGAGGAATGCAGCCAAGTGTTTCCCTCTCTCGATTCAATGACCCTGCCCTGCGGCCTTTCCTTGACAGGAAGTCAAGGTCCAAGTGTGCTGTGTACGACATTGCTTGTTGCAGCCACCAGGAGTATTGCACGTGCTCTGGGAACTTCGAGCTCTGCCGGAGCTCTGTGTGCCCACCAGCGGAATTGTATGTGCGATTGGGTACGGATCTAACACGCCGTGATCTCAGTCAGGTGCAGGGCAAGATCTTTCAGACGGCAGAGTGAAACCTGCATTTCACCCTAAGTTTGCGGGCACTTGTTTCTCCCCCTAAGACTCGACTACCCTTCAGGGATATTTCTCTGAGGGGAAGATGTATGTGAAGGGTGAGGGTGGTGCATCAAGCGTCGTGATTAACACTCCTGTCATTTGGCTCTTTCCAGTTCATTGAGAGCGCCGCTCGGGCACCGTGTGCCAAAGGCAACGTGGAAGCACAGGCGCTGCTGCAGGGAAGGAAATCCTCGTTCCTCACAGAATTTATATATCCGTTTCCCACGAGCTGGATCAACAAAGCCTCACAGCCTCTGCCCAGGCAAAGTACGGAACGTGTCCCTGGGGGCAGGAGGAAACGGCTCTTCCATTTTGGGTAGACTTGCACATAAGCCGGTCTCAAGTTCCATGGGCAAGCTTCTCTGTTGTCATCTACAAATAAGTGGGAAAGCCAGTAGAGGACCTGCACCGCTTGTCTCTTCCTCATCAGAGTATGTATGCATTTGCCACAGGCAAGGTGCAAGTACAGAGTGCTGCGTACTGTGCCTGCAATGTCAGCCAGCTAACCTTCTCCAGCACTGAGTGCTTTCTTCCTCTGCCCATTCACACAACGCGCTTGACCAAGGACTCTGATGTGTTCCTGGAAATGGACTTGACCGGACAGGAAACAGAGCCTATTCGTCCCTCTTAGAATGGGAAGTTTCCCCCGGTATCCTGAGAAACACTTTGAATGGAGCCACCCGCACCATGTTTGTCTCACAGGGTTGAGGACTCTGAAGGAAAGGTAGACTTTTGCCTTTGACACACGGAGGGGTGCGTTTCGTAAACATGGAGAGCTGATATTTCCATTTGCTGTCAGAACTTGACTGCCACCACAGCCGCTGACGAATGTGATCGCAAGGGCTTGCAGACGGCCACTCGCAGCAGGTTTCTCCCTGAAAGCCCATTAGGGAAGCGTTCCTCACCTTCAGAAGCAACGACTACACGCTCTAATGTATCTCGCAGCGAAGACATATTTGAAGTCTAGTGCAGCACTACATTGTTGAAGAGCTCAGGAATACTTTGGGCTCTCCGCTGAGGTGTTTGCAAGAAGTGCAAAACCTCTGCGTGCCGAAGGAGAGAAGGCCGGAGGGCTTGACACACTGCTGTGAATTCCTGCTGCCCATCGTAAACGGAATGTGTCGCCCTAAGCTCTGTACTCGCCGAGGTGTGTCAGAGAAGGCCAGTAAGGGCCGGAAGAGGTTGAGAGGGCTAGAGCCCGAGGAGTGTCGGCGAGAGCCCTAAAATCAGCCTACCATGAGCTTCACGGAACGCTGCCTGATGCTCTCTGCGCCAAAGCCATCAAGGGAGTAAGCTGTTCAGACGGCCTGCCAAGGCTGAGTTGTGCCCAGTCAAACTTCCTCTCTCCCATTTACAGGAAGGTATCTCTGGGAACACTGTCCTTGACGTGTATGTATGGCTGGCAGGGGACTGAAACAGGGCGTGAGTTCTCTCCCATGCGTGCTAACAAGCGTGCTGGGATAGGCGGTGTTTCCTCCGTCCTAGCCTGGCAATGGCCACAGCCTGCAAGCAAAGGCCTTCCCGTCCCGCCTACAACGAAGAGCTTCCCAAAGGGAACCTGAGCTTTTCAGCCGGCACAGTTTGACCTGTGTCTCACCTGAGGAATGCAGCCAAGTGTTTCCCTCTCTCGATTCAATGACCCTGCCCTGCGGCCTTTCCTTGACAGGAAGTCAAGGTCCAAGTGTGCTGTGTACGACATTGCTTGTTGCAGCCACCAGGAGTATTGCACGTGCTCTGGGAACTTCGAGCTCTGCCGGAGCTCTGTGTGCCCACCAGCGGAATTGTATGTGCGATTGGGTACGGATCTAACACGCCGTGATCTCAGTCAGGTGCAGGGCAAGATCTTTCAGACGGCAGAGTGAAACCTGCATTTCACCCTAAGTTTGCGGGCACTTGTTTCTCCCCCTAAGACTCGACTACCCTTCAGGGATATTTCTCTGAGGGGAAGATGTATGTGAAGGGTGAGGGTGGTGCATCAAGCGTCGTGATTAACACTCCTGTCATTTGGCTCTTTCCAGTTCATTGAGAGCGCCGCTCGGGCACCGTGTGCCAAAGGCAACGTGGAAGCACAGGCGCTGCTGCAGGGAAGGAAATCCTCGTTCCTCACAGAATTTATATATCCGTTTCCCACGAGCTGGATCAACAAAGCCTCACAGCCTCTGCCCAGGCAAAGTACGGAACGTGTCCCTGGGGGCAGGAGGAAACGGCTCTTCCATTTTGGGTAGACTTGCACATAAGCCGGTCTCAAGTTCCATGGGCAAGCTTCTCTGTTGTCATCTACAAATAAGTGGGAAAGCCAGTAGAGGACCTGCACCGCTTGTCTCTTCCTCATCAGAGTATGTATGCATTTGCCACAGGCAAGGTGCAAGTACAGAGTGCTGCGTACTGTGCCTGCAATGTCAGCCAGCTAACCTTCTCCAGCACTGAGTGCTTTCTTCCTCTGCCCATTCACACAACGCGCTTGACCAAGGACTCTGATGTGTTCCTGGAAATGGACTTGACCGGACAGGAAACAGAGCCTATTCGTCCCTCTTAGAATGGGAAGTTTCCCCCGGTATCCTGAGAAACACTTTGAATGGAGCCACCCGCACCATGTTTGTCTCACAGGGTTGAGGACTCTGAAGGAAAGGTAGACTTTTGCCTTTGACACACGGAGGGGTGCGTTTCGTAAACATGGAGAGCTGATATTTCCATTTGCTGTCAGAACTTGACTGCCACCACAGCCGCTGACGAATGTGATCGCAAGGGCTTGCAGACGGCCACTCGCAGCAGGTTTCTCCCTGAAAGCCCATTAGGGAAGCGTTCCTCACCTTCAGAAGCAACGACTACACGCTCTAATGTATCTCGCAGCGAAGACATATTTGAAGTCTAGTGCAGCACTACATTGTTGAAGAGCTCAGGAATACTTTGGGCTCTCCGCTGAGGTGTTTGCAAGAAGTGCAAAACCTCTGCGTGCCGAAGGAGAGAAGGCCGGAGGGCTTGACACACTGCTGTGAATTCCTGCTGCCCATCGTAAACGGAATGTGTCGCCCTAAGCTCTGTACTCGCCGAGGTGTGTCAGAGAAGGCCAGTAAGGGCCGGAAGAGGTTGAGAGGGCTAGAGCCCGAGGAGTGTCGGCGAGAGCCCTAAAATCAGCCTACCATGAGCTTCACGGAACGCTGCCTGATGCTCTCTGCGCCAAAGCCATCAAGGGAGTAAGCTGTTCAGACGGCCTGCCAAGGCTGAGTTGTGCCCAGTCAAACTTCCTCTCTCCCATTTACAGGAAGGTATCTCTGGGAACACTGTCCTTGACGTGTATGTATGGCTGGCAGGGGACTGAAACAGGGCGTGAGTTCTCTCCCATGCGTGCTAACAAGCGTGCTGGGATAGGCGGTGTTTCCTCCGTCCTAGCCTGGCAATGGCCACAGCCTGCAAGCAAAGGCCTTCCCGTCCCGCCTACAACGAAGAGCTTCCCAAAGGGAACCTGAGCTTTTCAGCCGGCACAGTTTGACCTGTGTCTCACCTGAGGAATGCAGCCAAGTGTTTCCCTCTCTCGATTCAATGACCCTGCCCTGCGGCCTTTCCTTGACAGGAAGTCAAGGTCCAAGTGTGCTGTGTACGACATTGCTTGTTGCAGCCACCAGGAGGATTGCACGTGCTCTGGGAACTTCGAGCTCTGCCGGAGCTCTGTGTGCCCACCAGCGGAATTGTATGTGCGATTGGGTACGGATCTAACACGCCGTGATCTCAGTCAGGTGCAGGGCAAGATCTTTCAGACGGCAGAGTGAAACCTGCATTTCACCCTAAGTTTGCGGGCACTTGTTTCTCCCCCTAAGACTCGACTACCCTTCAGGGATATTTCTCTGAGGGGAAGATGTATGTGAAGGGTGAGGGTGGTGCATCAAGCGTCGTGATTAACACTCCTGTCATTTGGCTCTTTCCAGTTCATTGAGAGCGCCGCTCGGGCACCGTGTGCCAAAGGCAACGTGGAAGCACAGGCGCTGCTGCAGGGAAGGAAATCCTCGTTCCTCACAGAATTTATATATCCGTTTCCCACGAGCTGGATCAACAAAGCCTCACAGCCTCTGCCCAGGCAAAGTACGGAACGTGTCCCTGGGGGCAGGAGGAAACGGCTCTTCCATTTTGGGTAGACTTGCACATAAGCCGGTCTCAAGTTCCATGGGCAAGCTTCTCTGTTGTCATCTACAAATAAGTGGGAAAGCCAGTAGAGGACCTGCACCGCTTGTCTCTTCCTCATCAGAGTATGTATGCATTTGCCACAGGCAAGGTGCAAGTACAGAGTGCTGCGTACTGTGCCTGCAATGTCAGCCAGCTAACCTTCTC
>NW_026871204.1:0-12606 GCF_028564815.1 Eubalaena glacialis
CATATAAACTATATGAATTATATAATCACCAATACATATAAAATATATCATGACAAAACACCTACCAAATACCAAGGGAGGTCTACTCAACATTCTGTAATAACATACATGCTAACCGGATCCGAAGATGAACAGACATATGTATGAATCATTGACCAGATTCTGTACAGCCAGACAATCACAACACTCTAATCAAATTTCCTCCGATAAGAAATATAAATTAAATTTAAAAAACGAACATAAGTAAGGAGACATAAACTTCTGGGGGCTTGTCCCAGCACATTCCACTCTAATTTACAACCGAGGAACACGACGTCCAGGAAGACTCTGTTGCCCTAGTAACAAGAGTTGAGAACGTAACAATGCTGCCGCCTTGTGGCTGTTTCCCACAACAGCAGCTTTAAACACAGTGCTAATGGTCGCTTAATAGTCACGAGGACTGCGGGGCTGTAAATGATACCTGCCCTCAAAAAATGTCCTGGGGTAGGGAATAGGCAAGAAATTTCAACACATGACAAAGTTTTCAAGAAGTCAATATGAGAGGGAAGTTGTACTCACTCTTTAAAAAAAAAGGAAAAGAAAAAAAAAGACATGCCTAAAGCTCAGTATAAGGAATTATTAGCTGCATGCAAATCCCACGTCCACAAAGGTTTCAGCTCACACCAGTCAAATGACCATCAGCAAAAAGTCTACAAACTATAAATGCTGAAGAGGTTTTAGGGAACTGTGTACCTTCTAGCTGCTGATGGGGTGTAAAGTGCTAACAGCACTAATGAAAACTGAATGCAGCTGCTTTAAAAGGTAAAAATTGAGCTACCGTGTGATGCGGCAGGGCACCTTCTGGGCCTATAACCTAAGACCACCAGAATCGGAAAGACAGAGGCAGGCAAATGTGCACTGCAGCAATATTGAAAGAGCCAAGACATGGAAGCAAAAAAAAGCTCCATAAACAGATGAATGGACAAAGAAGAAGTGGTATATGTACAGAATGGAATATTAGCCACGAAACAAAATAAAAGAATGGCATATGCAGCACCACGGATGAGCCTAGAGATAATCACACAACGTGAAGTAAGTCAGATTGCGAAAGACAAATGTTCTACGATATCACTTATGTTATCTGAAAATTCATAAAAATGAACATATTTCCATAGGGAAAGACGATCTCAGATGGAGAAGACAAACTTATGGTTAAGCCAAAGAAAAGGTGTGAGGAATGGACAAATTAGGATATTGGGGTTAACAAACATATACTAATACATATAAAATATATCATCCCCAAAGACCTATGGAATACCAAGAGTGGTCTATTCAACACTCTACAATAACCTACATGGAAAAGGACACAACGATCAATAGATATATGTATATGTGTACATGAACAAGATTCTGTGCAGCTAGAACAAAAGACATTTTAAAATCCAATTTGCTCTGATAAAAATGAAAACTTAAAGACACAAACAAGAATTAAGGAGGCTAAAACTTATGGGGGTTTGTCCTGACACATTCCACTCTAATCTGCAACCTAAAAGCACAACTTGCAGCAAGGTTCTGTTTCCCTAGCAAGCAGAGTTGCCAACGTAGAAATGCTGCCACCTTAAGGCCGTTTCCTCAAACAGCAGCTTTAAATCCACTGCTAATGGTCACTAATATTCACAAGGACTGCAGGGCTGTAAATGACTCATGCCCTCAAAAACTGTCCTGGGGTAGGGAATGGCCAAAAAAATCCAAACGCGGCAAATTTTTCAAGAAGGAAATTTGAAGTTGTAAGTTTAGCTGAATCTTAAAAAAAAAATGAAAAGGACATTGATCCACGCAAAACATCAGGAATTATTAGACGCATGCAAATCCAATCTACACAAACGTATCACCTCACACCAGTCAGAATGACCATCAGCAAAACGTCAACAAACAATAGATGTTGAAGAAGTTGTGGAGAATAGCGTAACCTCTCGGTCTAAGTGGGATGTAAACTGGTAACCGCCAATAATAGGAACAGAATGGCAGTGCGTTGAAAGGTAAAAATTGAGTCCCCATATGATCCGGAAGGCCCACTATTGGGCCTGTCACCTGTGAAAGCCAGCATCAAAAAGACACAGGATGGAACATCGTGTATTGCAGCAGTATTTACAATAGCCAAGACATGGAAGCAACAAAAATGTCCACCATCAGATGAATGGACGAAAAAGTGGTCCATGTACACAATGCAATATTAGACACAGAAAAGAATGAAACAATGCCGTTTGCAGCACCATAGACGAGGCTACAGACAATCACACACCTTGAAGTAAGTCAGAAAGCGAGAGACACATATCCTATGATATCACGTATAGGTCTTATCTAAAAATTGATAGGAATGAACCTATTTCCACAGAGAGGGACACTCACGTGTTCAGAAAACAAGCTTGTGCTTAACCAAACGGAAAGGTGTGAGGAATGTATAACGGAGGATATTGGGTTTAACAGACATATGCTAATACTTATAAAATATATAATCATCAGACATACCGAATACCAAGAGAGGTCTACACAACATTCTGTAATAATCTCTACGGAACAGGATCCAAACATGAAAAGATATACGAATCAATGAAAGACATTCTGTACACCTAGAACAAACACAACATTGCAATCAAATTTGCTCTGAGAAAAATGAAAATTAAACTGAGAATATCAACAACAAATAAGTAGACATAGTTTCTGGGGGTTTGTCCTGGCACATTCCACTCTACTTTACAACCTACAAACAGGACTTCCAGGAAGGCTGTGTTGCCCTAGTAACCAGAGTTGGGAATATAGAAATGCTGCCCCCTTGTGGCCGTTTCCTGCAACAGCAGCTTTAAATGCAGAACTAATGGTCATGTGATATTCACAATTACTACAGGGCTGTAAAGGACACCTGCCCTCAAAAAATGTCCTGGTGCAGGTAATGGCCACAGGAATTCAGGGAACATGGCAAATTTTTCAAGGAAACAATTTGAAGAGGTGAGTTTCTCTGTTTTACTTAAAAAAAAAACGTAGATGAAAGCTCAATATCGGGAATTATTAGACGCATGCAAATCCAACCTACAAGAAGGTATCACCACCCAACACTCAAAATGCCATCAGTAAAAAGTCTACAAACAATAAATTCTGAAGGGGTTTTAGAGAACTGTGTACCCTCTAGTTGCTGGTGGCATGTAAACTGGTAACAGCCAGTAGTGAGAACAGAATGGAGGTGCGTTGAAAGGGAAAAATTTGAACCACCATATGATCTAGTAGGCCCACTGCTGGGCCTAATCCCTGAGAAGACCAGAATCCAAAAGACACAGGCTGGCAATCCTGCACTGCATCAATATTTAGCATTGCCAAGACTTGGAAGTAACCAAAATGTCCATCCACAGATGAATGCACAAAGAAGAAGTGGTCCATGTACACAATGCAATATTCGCCATGGAAAAGGATGAAACACTGCTCTTTGCAGCACCATAGATGAGCCTAGAGATAATCACAGAACATGAGGTAAGTCGGAAAGCAGCCGACAAATAACCTGTGATATCACTCCTAGCTGTTACCTAACAACTGACACGTATGAACATATTTCCACAGAGAAAGACTCTCACAGACTTAGAAAACAAACTATGGTTATCTAAAAGGAAAGGTGGGAGGAATGGACACATTAAGATTAGGGTTACCGTACGTATACAAATACATATTAAACACACGTATCAAAAAGACCGACCATATACCAAGGGAGGTCTACTGAACGCGCTGTAATAATTTACACGGGGGCTTGCCTGGTGGCACCGTGGTTAAGAATCCACCTGCCAATGCAGGGGACACAGGTTCGATCCCTGGTTCGGGAAGGTCCCACATGCAGCAGAGCAACTAAGCCCGTGCACCACAACTAATGAGCCTACGCTCTGGAGCCCATGAGCCATAACTACTGAGCCCATGCACCACAACTACTGAAGCCCACACGCCTAGAGCCCGTGCTCCGCAACAAGAGAAGCCACTGCAGTGAGAAGCCGGTGCACCGCAACGGAGAGTAGCCCCCGCTCACCGCAACTGGAGAAAGCCCACATGCAGCAACGAAGATCCAACTCAGCCAAAAATAAATAAATAAATAAAATAAATTTATTTAAAAAAATAATAGTAATTTACATGGGAAGAGGATCTGTACATGAGTAGATATATATAATGTTCAATTGAACCTGATTGTGCACACCCAGAACAAACACTATTCTGCTCATTACCCCAATTTAAAAAATTAAAACCACGAACAACAATTAATGAGACATAAAGTTATTGGGGTTTTCCCTGGCACATCCCATTCTAATTTACAACCTAGGAACACAACTTTCAGGAAGGCTCTGCTGCCCTAGTAACCAGACTTGGGAATGGAGAAATGCTGCCGCCTTGTGGCCGTTTCCCACAACAGCAGCTTTAAACACAGGGCTAAGGGTCACTTGAGATTCACAGTAATTGTAGGGCCGTAAATGACACGTGTCCTCAAAAAATGTCCTGGGGTAGGTAATGGCCAAGAAAGTTCACAACACGGAAAATTTTTCAAGAAAACAATTTGAAGAGGTAAGTGTTACTCACTCGGTTGTTTTAAAAAAAGAAGAACATGGATAAAAGCTCAATATCAGGAATTATTGGTTGGATGCAAATCCAAACTACAAAAAGATTTCACCACCCAATATTCAAAATGCCATCCGTAAAAAGTCTACAAACAATGCATGCTGACGGGTTGGGGGAGAAATGCATACCCACTATGCTGTTGGTTGGATGTAAACTGGTAACAGCTAATCATGAGAACAGAACGGAGCTGCGCTTAAAAGGTAAAAATTGAGCTACCATATCATGCGGCCGATCCCCTAATGGGCCTATACCCTAAGAAGACCAGAATGGGAAAGGCACAGACAGGCAAACATGCACTGCAGCAATATTTACAATAGCCAAGCCATGCAAGCAAACAAAATGTCCATCAACAGACAAATGGACAAAGAAGAAGTGGTGTACGTACCGAATGGAATAGTAGCCTCGGGAAAAAAATGAACAATGCCGTTTTCAGGACTACACATGAGCCTAGAAATAATCATAGTACGTTAAGTAAGTCAAAAAGGAATGACAAATATCCTATGATATCATTTATACGTGTTATCCATCCTAAGATTGCTCCCAATGAACATATTTCCACAGAAAAACACACTCACAGACTGATAAAACAAACTAATGGTTAACCAAAATGAAAGGTGGGAGGATGGATAAATTAGGATTATGGGGGTAGCATACATATACTAATGTATGTTAAATGTATATAAACATATAACATATAAACTATATGAATTATATAATCACCAATACATATAAAATATATCATGACAAAACACCTACCAAATACCAAGGGAGGTCTACTCAACATTCTGTAATAACATACATGCTAACCGGATCCGAAGATGAACAGACATATGTATGAATCATTGACCAGATTCTGTACAGCCAGACAATCACAACACTCTAATCAAATTTCCTCCGATAAGAAATATAAATTAAATTTAAAAAACGAACATAAGTAAGGAGACATAAACTTCTGGGGGCTTGTCCCAGCACATTCCACTCTAATTTACAACCGAGGAACACGACGTCCAGGAAGACTCTGTTGCCCTAGTAACAAGAGTTGAGAACGTAACAATGCTGCCGCCTTGTGGCTGTTTCCCACAACAGCAGCTTTAAACACAGTGCTAATGGTCGCTTAATAGTCACGAGGACTGCGGGGCTGTAAATGATACCTGCCCTCAAAAAATGTCCTGGGGTAGGGAATAGGCAAGAAATTTCAACACATGACAAAGTTTTCAAGAAGTCAATATGAGAGGGAAGTTGTACTCACTCTTTAAAAAAAAAGGAAAAGAAAAAAAAAGACATGCCTAAAGCTCAGTATAAGGAATTATTAGCTGCATGCAAATCCCACGTCCACAAAGGTTTCAGCTCACACCAGTCAAATGACCATCAGCAAAAAGTCTACAAACTATAAATGCTGAAGAGGTTTTAGGGAACTGTGTACCTTCTAGCTGCTGATGGGGTGTAAAGTGCTAACAGCACTAATGAAAACTGAATGCAGCTGCTTTAAAAGGTAAAAATTGAGCTACCGTGTGATGCGGCAGGGCACCTTCTGGGCCTATAACCTAAGACCACCAGAATCGGAAAGACAGAGGCAGGCAAATGTGCACTGCAGCAATATTGAAAGAGCCAAGACATGGAAGCAAAAAAAAGCTCCATAAACAGATGAATGGACAAAGAAGAAGTGGTATATGTACAGAATGGAATATTAGCCACGAAACAAAATAAAAGAATGGCATATGCAGCACCACGGATGAGCCTAGAGATAATCACACAACGTGAAGTAAGTCAGATTGCGAAAGACAAATGTTCTACGATATCACTTATGTTATCTGAAAATTCATAAAAATGAACATATTTCCATAGGGAAAGACGATCTCAGATGGAGAAGACAAACTTATGGTTAAGCCAAAGAAAAGGTGTGAGGAATGGACAAATTAGGATATTGGGGTTAACAAACATATACTAATACATATAAAATATATCATCCCCAAAGACCTATGGAATACCAAGAGTGGTCTATTCAACACTCTACAATAACCTACATGGAAAAGGACACAACGATCAATAGATATATGTATATGTGTACATGAACAAGATTCTGTGCAGCTAGAACAAAAGACATTTTAAAATCCAATTTGCTCTGATAAAAATGAAAACTTAAAGACACAAACAAGAATTAAGGAGGCTAAAACTTATGGGGGTTTGTCCTGACACATTCCACTCTAATCTGCAACCTAAAAGCACAACTTGCAGCAAGGTTCTGTTTCCCTAGCAAGCAGAGTTGCCAACGTAGAAATGCTGCCACCTTAAGGCCGTTTCCTCAAACAGCAGCTTTAAATCCACTGCTAATGGTCACTAATATTCACAAGGACTGCAGGGCTGTAAATGACTCATGCCCTCAAAAACTGTCCTGGGGTAGGGAATGGCCAAAAAAATCCAAACGCGGCAAATTTTTCAAGAAGGAAATTTGAAGTTGTAAGTTTAGCTGAATCTTAAAAAAAAAATGAAAAGGACATTGATCCACGCAAAACATCAGGAATTATTAGACGCATGCAAATCCAATCTACACAAACGTATCACCTCACACCAGTCAGAATGACCATCAGCAAAACGTCAACAAACAATAGATGTTGAAGAAGTTGTGGAGAATAGCGTAACCTCTCGGTCTAAGTGGGATGTAAACTGGTAACCGCCAATAATAGGAACAGAATGGCAGTGCGTTGAAAGGTAAAAATTGAGTCCCCATATGATCCGGAAGGCCCACTATTGGGCCTGTCACCTGTGAAAGCCAGCATCAAAAAGACACAGGATGGAACATCGTGTATTGCAGCAGTATTTACAATAGCCAAGACATGGAAGCAACAAAAATGTCCACCATCAGATGAATGGACGAAAAAGTGGTCCATGTACACAATGCAATATTAGACACAGAAAAGAATGAAACAATGCCGTTTGCAGCACCATAGACGAGGCTACAGACAATCACACACCTTGAAGTAAGTCAGAAAGCGAGAGACACATATCCTATGATATCACGTATAGGTCTTATCTAAAAATTGATAGGAATGAACCTATTTCCACCGAGAGGGACACTCACGTGTTCAGAAAACAAGCTTGTGCTTAACCAAACGGAAAGGTGTGAGGAATGTATAACGGAGGATATTGGGTTTAACAGACATATGCTAATACTTATAAAATATATAATCATCAGACATACCGAATACCAAGAGAGGTCTACACAACATTCTGTAATAATCTCTACGGAACAGGATCCAAACATGAAAAGATATATGAATCAATGAAAGACATTCTGTACACCTAGAACAAACACAACATTGCAATCAAATTTGCTCTGAGAAAAATGAAAATTAAACTGAGAATATCAACAACAAATAAGTAGACATAGTTTCTGGGGGTTTGTCCTGGCACATTCCACTCTACTTTACAACCTACAAACAGGACTTCCAGGAAGGCTGTGTTGCCCTAGTAACCAGAGTTGGGAATATAGAAATGCTGCCCCCTTGTGGCCGTTTCCTGCAACAGCAGCTTTAAATGCAGAACTAATGGTCATGTGATATTCACAATTACTACAGGGCTGTAAAGGACACCTGCCCTCAAAAAATGTCCTGGTGCAGGTAATGGCCACAGGAATTCAGGGAACATGGCAAATTTTTCAAGGAAACAATTTGAAGAGGTGAGTTTCTCTGTTTTACTTAAAAAAAAAACGTAGATGAAAGCTCAATATCGGGAATTATTAGACGCATGCAAATCCAACCTACAAGAAGGTATCACCACCCAACACTCAAAATGCCATCAGTAAAAAGTCTACAAACAATAAATTCTGAAGGGGTTTTAGAGAACTGTGTACCCTCTAGTTGCTGGTGGCATGTAAACTGGTAACAGCCAGTAGTGAGAACAGAATGGAGGTGCGTTGAAAGGGAAAAATTTGAACCACCATATGATCTAGTAGGCCCACTGCTGGGCCTAATCCCTGAGAAGACCAGAATCCAAAAGACACAGGCTGGCAATCCTGCACTGCATCAATATTTAGCATTGCCAAGACTTGGAAGTAACCAAAATGTCCATCCACAGATGAATGCACAAAGAAGAAGTGGTCCATGTACACAATGCAATATTCGCCATGGAAAAGGATGAAACACTGCTCTTTGCAGCACCATAGATGAGCCTAGAGATAATCACAGAACATGAGGTAAGTCGGAAAGCAGCCGACAAATAACCTGTGATATCACTCCTAGCTGTTACCTAACAACTGACACGTATGAACATATTTCCACAGAGAAAGACTCTCACAGACTTAGAAAACAAACTATGGTTATCTAAAAGGAAAGGTGGGAGGAATGGACACATTAAGATTAGGGTTACCGTACGTATACAAATACATATTAAACACACGTATCAAAAAGACCGACCATATACCAAGGGAGGTCTACTGAACGCGCTGTAATAATTTACACGGGGGCTTGCCTGGTGGCACCGTGGTTAAGAATCCACCTGCCAATGCAGGGGACACAGGTTCGATCCCTGGTTCGGGAAGGTCCCACATGCAGCAGAGCAACTAAGCCCGTGCACCACAACTAATGAGCCTACGCTCTGGAGCCCATGAGCCATAACTACTGAGCCCATGCACCACAACTACTGAAGCCCACACGCCTAGAGCCCGTGCTCCGCAACAAGAGAAGCCACTGCAGTGAGAAGCCGGTGCACCGCAACGGAGAGTAGCCCCCGCTCACCGCAACTGGAGAAAGCCCACATGCAGCAACGAAGATCCAACTCAGCCAAAAATAAATAAATAAATAAAATAAATTTATTTAAAAAAATAATAGTAATTTACATGGGAAGAGGATCTGTACATGAGTAGATATATATAATGTTCAATTGAACCTGATTGTGCACACCCAGAACAAACACTATTCTGCTCATTACCCCAATTTAAAAAATTAAAACCACGAACAACAATTAATGAGACATAAAGTTATTGGGGTTTTCCCTGGCACATCCCATTCTAATTTACAACCTAGGAACACAACTTTCAGGAAGGCTCTGCTGCCCTAGTAACCAGACTTGGGAATGGAGAAATGCTGCCGCCTTGTGGCCGTTTCCCACAACAGCAGCTTTAAACACAGGGCTAAGGGTCACTTGAGATTCACAGTAATTGTAGGGCCGTAAATGACACGTGTCCTCAAAAAATGTCCTGGGGTAGGTAATGGCCAAGAAAGTTCACAACACGGAAAATTTTTCAAGAAAACAATTTGAAGAGGTAAGTGTTACTCACTCGGTTGTTTTAAAAAAAGAAGAACATGGATAAAAGCTCAATATCAGGAATTATTGGTTGGATGCAAATCCAAACTACAAAAAGATTTCACCACCCAATATTCAAAATGCCATCCGTAAAAAGTCTACAAACCATGCATGCTGACGGGTTGGGGGAGAAATGCATACCCACTATGCTGTTGGTTGGATGTAAACTGGTAACAGCTAATCATGAGAACAGAACGGAGCTGCGCTTAAAAGGTAAAAATTGAGCTACCATATCATGCGGCCGATCCCCTAATGGGCCTATACCCTAAGAAGACCAGAATGGGAAAGGCACAGACAGGCAAACATGCACTGCAGCAATATTTACAATAGCCAAGCCATGCAAGCAAGCAAAATGTCCATCAACAGACAAATGGACAAAGAAGAAGTGGTGTACGTACCGAATGGAATAGTAGCCTCGGGAAAAAAATGAACAATGCCGTTTTCAGGACTACACATGAGCCTAGAAATAATCATAGTACGTTAAGTAAGTCAAAAAGGAATGACAAATATCCTATGATATCATTTATACGTGTTATCCATCCTAAGATTGCTCCCAATGAACATATTTCCACAGAAAAACACACTCACAGACTGATAAAACAAACTAATGGTTAACCAAAATGAAAGGTGGGAGGATGGATAAATTAGGATTATGGGGGTAGCATACATATACTAATGTATGTTAAATGTATATAAACATATAACATATAAACTATATGAATTATATAATCACCAATACATATAAAATATATCATGACAAAACACCTACCAAATACCAAGGGAGGTCTACTCAACATTCTGTAATAACATACATGCTAACCGGATCCGAAGATGAACAGACATATGTATGAATCATTGACCAGATTCTGTACAGCCAGACAATCACAACACTCTAATCAAATTTCCTCCGATAAGAAATATAAATTAAATTTAAAAAACGAACATAAGTAAGGAGACATAAACTTCTGGGGGCTTGTCCCAGCACATTCCACTCTAATTTACAACCGAGGAACACGACGTCCAGGAAGACTCTGTTGCCCTAGTAACAAGAGTTGAGAACGTAACAATGCTGCCGCCTTGTGGCTGTTTCCCACAACAGCAGCTTTAAACACAGTGCTAATGGTCGCTTAATAGTCACGAGGACTGCGGGGCTGTAAATGATACCTGCCCTCAAAAAATGTCCTGGGGTAGGGAATAGGCAAGAAATTTCAACACATGACAAAGTTTTCAAGAAGTCAATATGAGAGGGAAGTTGTACTCACTCTTTAAAAAAAAAGGAAAAGAAAAAAAAAGACATGCCTAAAGCTCAGTATAAGGAATTATTAGCTGCATGCAAATCCCACGTCCACAAAGGTTTCAGCTCACACCAGTCAAATGACCATCAGCAAAGAGTCTACAAACTATAAATGCTGAAGAGGTTTTAGGGAACTGTGTACCTTCTAGCTGCTGATGGGGTGTAAAGTGCTAACAGCACTAATGAAAACTGAATGCAGCTGCTTTAAAAGGTAAAAATTGAGCTACCGTGTGATGCGGCAGGGCACCTTCTGGGCCTATAACCTAAGACCACCAGAATCGGAAAGACAGAGGCAGGCAAATGTGCACTGCAGCAATATTGAAAGAGCCAAGACATGGAAGCAAAAAAAAGCTCCATAAACAGATGAATGGACAAAGAAGAAGTGGTATATGTACAGAATGGAATATTAGCCACGAAAAAAAATAAAAGAATGGCATATGCAGCACCACGGATGAGCCTAGAGATAATCACACAACGTGAAGTAAGTCAGATTGCGAAAGACAAATGTTCTACGATATCACTTATGTTATCTGAAAATTCATAAAAATGAACATATTTCCATAGGGAAAGACGATCTCAGATGGAGAAGACAAACTTATGGTTAAGCCAAAGAAAAGGTGTGAGGAATGGACAAATTAGGATATTGGGGTTAACAAACATATACTAATACATATAAAATATATCATCCCCAAAGACCTATGGAATACCAAGAGTGGTCTATTCAACACTCTACAATAACCTACATGGAAAAGGACACAACGATCAATAGATATATGTATATGTGTACATGAACAAGATTCTGTGCAGCTAGAACAAAAGACATTTTAAAATCCAATTTGCTCTGATAAAAATGAAAACTTAAAGACACAAACAAGAATTAAGGAGGCTAAAACTTATGGGGGTTTGTCCTGACACATTCCACTCTAATCTGCAACCTAAAAGCACAACTTGCAGCAAGGTTCTGTTTCCCTAGCAAGCAGAGTTGCCAACGTAGAAATGCTGCCACCTTAAGGCCGTTTCCTCAAACAGCAGCTTTAAATCCACTGCTAATGGTCACTAATATTCACAAGGACTGCAGGGCTGTAAATGACTCATGCCCTCAAAAACTGTCCTGGGGTAGGGAATGGCCAAAAAAATCCAAACGCGGCAAATTTTTCAAGAAGGAAATTTGAAGTTGTAAGTTTAGCTGAATCTTAAAAAAAAAATGAAAAGGACATTGATCCACGCAAAACATCAGGAATTATTAGACGCATGCAAATCCAATCTACACAAACGTATCACCTCACACCAGTCAGAATGACCATCAGCAAAACGTCAACAAACAATAGATGTTGAAGAAGTTGTGGAGAATAGCGTAACCTCTCGGTCTAAGTGGGATGTAAACTGGT